>NC_086446.1:121637038-121927038 GCF_028390025.1 Pseudophryne corroboree
CACCCGAATCCGACAAAAAAAATTCGGTGAGGTTTTGCCAAAACGCGTTCGAACCCAAAACACGGCCGCGGAACCGAACCCAAAACCAAAACACAAAACCCGAAAAATTTCAGGCGCTCATCTCTAGTAATCAGCCTGCTCGGTGATTGCTGCATCAGGCATGCGAGATCGGGGTGCCAGACATTAGGGGGTGCCTGTGCGCACCAGGCACCCCCCCTGCGCACACCTATGGGTGGAGCTTGTACCATGTATTGCAGAAGGAAATATATTACCCTGCTATTGAGTCACGAACTAGTATTCAGATATTGCAACAGTGAAACTTTAACCCTATCATGCACACTTAAAGTATAGTAGGTTATTTCTTAATGTTATAGACTGGGATAGATGAAACACTGTTGCTAGATGTGTGACTCATGCACTGAATCCTGGAGCTATGAACGGTATAGAAGCCTTACAATGTAATATATACTACCCACACACAGAAAGAGCTGGTTGGGGATATATTTTAGGATGGTAACACTATAGTGCCCTGAGGAAGCTCAATAGGAGTGAAATGCGCATAGGCTTATGCTATGTGTTCCCGAATTACTATTAATATTTAAATGTACAAATCGAACCCATGACTTCAGTGCTGTGAGGCAGTAATGCTAACCATTACACCATCCTTACTGCCCGGATATACGCCACATATCATAATCATGTGACAGCTGTCATCTTAGTTCTACATAAAAATTACAAATTCAGCAAATTGTGAATTTGCAATGCATGGAATTGTGATGCAAAAGTGGAATTTGCAGGTTGTATTGTCGGAATTCTCACATCTCTATAGCAGCTAAATTTCAGTTTGTTAATCTCCAGCAGGATTCTAATAAGCGCAAGGCAACAACAAACTGATGAAGAAGTGGAGAACTGGAGAAGTGATAAAGCGGTGATAAGTGCAACGTGATAATGCACCAGCCAGTCAGCTGCAATATGTACATTGACAGTTAGTAGCTGACTGGCTGGTACGTTATAGCCTTCCACTCAGGTCAGACTGGCCAACAGGGGAACAGGGGAACCCACCGGTGGGCCTCACTGCCTGTGGGCCCTCCTCCTCCTCTAGGGATCAGGTTCCAGACTCTATCCTAGTGCACTTGAATTATGCATTATACTTATGTTACATTATACTTCACAAGAATATGGTTTATTATATATTAACCAAGGGGAACAGAACATGTACTCTGTAATGGTTAGCCAATCCTCTGTGGTGGCTGGCCACGCCCCAATGGAGCCTGGCCACACCCTTAAGCATGAGGCCCTAAAACAGGGGCCCAACGGAGACGAGCGCCCAGCCAAAGGCGCGGCCACCACAAGCATATTGCTGAATCCAGCTACATCTGCAGTCATCCCTAGTCCGAACGGACGGTGCAGTGAAGCCGTGTAATGCACCAAGCAGTGGGACCAGGAACGGCACGCCAGCTGCAAGCTTCTGACGGGGACGCCCGTCCATACCATTAATCAGAACCAGACCTGCTTCTCTTGAGCTGGAGAGATAATTATCCAGTAAGTGTGTCCAAGTTCCAACTGTGACTATAAGTGTGCAAAATTTCTATTAAGTGACTGTACTAAGAATTGTTCCAGCAGGAGGAGCTAAGATCACGATAATACAGGATATCCCATGACGATTGGGGCCTAATAATAATATTGCTATCCTCTGGAAATGCTTGGAACTGTCAATTAGAATTCTAATACACAAACATTCACAGGAGGCTGCAGAATTATCTCAATACTTATTGTGGAGAATTACTTATATTGGTGTGGCTACATGCAACATTTGGTGTGTTGATTGACACTGCAAGTGTTTCCACTCCATACAGCTGTATCAAATTTGATTGTTATCAAATAATCCAATTGTTATGAGGTGCTGCTATTGTCTCATATATTCTCTGGAAAGAGAATACTAAGGATTAAGAATATTGAGTATAATAGGCCCTACACACTGGCCGATATTCCTCAAAGATATGAATGATCTCATTCATTATTCAACGAGATACTGTTCATATCTTTGAGTGTGAAGTCACCAGCGATGAACGATGCGTGGACCCGCGCTTGTTCATCGCTGGTGCCCCGTCGGCTGTACATGCAGGCCAATATGGACGATCTCATCCATATTTGCCTGCACTTCAATAGAGCTGGGTGACGGGGGGAGTGAAGAAACCCCGTCACTGTCCCCCCGCCGCCGGGTCGGCCGTATCCGCCGTCGGGCAGCTCGGCTGCGGATCTTTATATGTGTAGGGCCCTTAAGTGTTTTTTTTTAAATGTGATTTTATGGTTGATCTTAATTGATTAATAAATACTCTTTGATATTGGACAGCGCTTTCACAATTTATTTACTGTTTACTATTTCTATTTGGGACTCAGCACCCCATACATCTGAAAGCAGCAGTCCATATAAAGAGGCTAGTATAAATTTGATTACGGTGCTAATAACTAACACACACATTTGAACATAGCGCTTTCTGATATTGTATGGTTGTCTCAGTGCTCTACCTGGTGCAATGTGTCTCAGTGCTCTACCTGGTATAGTGTGTCTCAGTGCTCTACCAGGTGCAATACATGGTGCAATGTGTCTCAGTGCTCTACCTGGTGCAATGTGTCTCAGTGCTCTACCTGGTATAGTGTGTCTCAGTGCTCTACCAGGTGCAATACATGATGCAATGTGTCTCAGTGCTCTACCTGGTGCAATGTGTCTTAGTGCTCGACCTGGTGCAATACATGATGCAATGTGTCTCAGTGCTCTACCTGGTATAGTGTGTCTCAGTGCTCTACCAGGTGCAATACATGATGCAATGTGTCTCAGTGCTCTACCTGGTATAGTGTGTCTCAGTGCTCTACCAGGTGCAATACATGATGCAATGTGTCTCAGTGCTCTACCTGGTGCAATTTGTCTTAGTGCTCGACCTGGTGCAATACATGATGCAATGTGTCTCAGTGCTCTACCTGATATAGTGTGTCTCAGTGCTCTACCAGGTGCAATACATGATGCAATGTGTCTCAGTGCTCTACCTGGTATAGTGTGTCTCAGTGCTCTACCAGGTGCAATACATGATGCAATGTGTCTCAGTGCTCTACCTGGTGCAATGTGTCTTAGTGCTCGACCTGGTGCAATACATGATGCAATGTGTCTCAGTGCTCTACCTGGTATAGTGTGTCTCAGTGCTCTACCAGGTGCAATACATGATGCAATGTGTCTCAGTGCTCTACCTGGTATAGTGTGTCTCAGTGCTCTACCAGGTGCAATACATGATGCAATGTGTCTCAGTGCTCTACCTGGTATAGTGTGTCTCAGTGCTCTACCAGGTGCAATACATGATGCAATGTGTCTCAGTGCTCTACCTGGTATAGTGTGTCTCAGTGCTCTACCAGGTGCAATACATGATGCAATGTGTCTCAGTGCTCTACCTGGTATAGTGTGTCTCAGTGCTCTACCAGGTGCAATACATGATGCAATGTGTCTCAGTGCTCTACCTGGTGCAATGTGTCTTAGTGCTCGACCTGGTGCAATACATGATGCAATGTGTCTCAGTGCTCTACCTGGTATAGTGTGTCTCAGTTGACAATGCTAAATACTTTTGTCGTATAAACAACCCTTTATGAAGTCTAAGAACACTGTACGCTGTTTACTTAAGAAGTACCGTACGGGTACGCTGGTTGCGTAACGATCGCTCAGCCGTAGGCGAGACGCTCAAGCGTCACGTTCGCTCACGGCCCAGTGATCACAGGACACGTTATTGGCTGTTGACTAACGTAATGATTCGCTATGGCGTAGCAGACGCTCGAGACCACGAGGAGATCACCAGCAGCGCAGACGCTCACAACGCTATACCTTTATGTCTAAACCTTTTAACAATGAAATACACAGAATACCTTAATGTGAATACAGGGTGTAAGTGCAACCTTGTGTAACCTGACTAACTACAAAGCTGCTTGAGCGTCACCGACGCTCAAGTGAACACTTAACACTAGAGATGAGCGGGTTCGGTTTCTCTGAAACCGAACCCGCACGAACTTCATGTTTTTTTCACGGGTCCGAGCAGACTCGGATCCTCCCGCCTTGCTCGGTTAACCCGAGCGCGCCCGAACGTCATCATGACGCTGTCGGATTCTCGCGAGACTCGGATTCTATATAAGGAGCCGCGCGTCGCCGCCATTTTCACACGTGCATTGAGATTGATAGGGAGAGGACGTGGCTGGCGTCCTCTCCATTAGAAATTAGATTAGAAGAGAGAGAGAGATTGTGCAGAGTCAGACAGAGTTTACCACAGTGACCAGTGCAGTTGTTGTTAGTTAACTTTTATTTATTTTAATATAATATATCCGTTCTCTGCTATATCCGTTCTCTGCCTGAAAAAAAACGATACACAGCAGCAGCCAGTCACACAGTGTGACTCAGTCTGTGTGCACTCAGCTCAGCCCAGTGTGCTGCACATCAATGTATAAAAGGCAAAGCTTATAATAATTGTGGGGGAGACTGGGGAGCACTGCAGGTTGTTATAGCAGGAGCCCCCAGGAGTACATAATATTATATTAATTTAAAATTAAACAGTGCACACTTTTGCTGCAGGAGTGCCACTGCCAGTGTGACTAGTGGTGACCAGTGCCTGACCACCAGTATAGTAGTATATTGTTGTATGTATTGTATACTATCTCTTTATCAACCAGTCTATATTAGCAGCAGACACAGTACAGTGCGGTAGTTCACGGCTGTGGCTACCTCTGTGTCGGCAGTCGGAACTCGGCAGGCAGTCCGTCCATCCATAATTGTATTACAATATATACCACCTAACCGTGGTATTTTTTTTTCTTTCTTTATACCGTCGTCATAGTGTCATACTAGTTGTTACGAGTATACTACTATCTCTTTATCAACCAGTGTACAGTGCGGTAGTTCACGGCTGTGGCTACCTCTGTGTCGGCAGTCGGCAGGCAGTCCGTCCATCCATAATTGTATTATTATTATAATATATACCACCTAACCGTGGTTTTTTTTTCATTCTTTATACCGTCATAGTGTCATACTAGTTGTTACGAGTATACTACTATCTCTTTATCAACCAGTGTACAGTGCGGTAGTTCACGGCTGTGGCTACCTCTGTGTCGGCAGTCGGCAGGCAGTCCGTCCATCCATAATTGTATTATTATTATAATATATACCACCTAACCGTGGTTTTTTTTTCATTCTTTATCTTTATACCGTCGTCATAGTGTCATACTAGTTGTTACGAGTATACTACTATCTCTTTATCAACCAGTGTACAGTGCGGTAGTTCACGGCTGTGGCTACCTCTGTGTCGGCAGTCGGCAGGCAGTCCGTCCATCCATAATTGTATTATTATTATAATATATACCACCTAACCGTGGTTTTTTTTTCATTCTTTATACCGTCGTCATAGTGTCATACTAGTTGTTACGAGTATACTACTATCTCTTTATCAACCAGTGTACAGTGTGGTAGTTCACGGCTGTGGCTACCTCTGTGTCGGCAGTCGGCAGGCAGTCCGTCCATCCATAATTGTATTATTATTATAATATATACCACCTAACTGTGGTATTTTTTTTTCTTTCTTTATACCGTCGTCATAGTGTCATACTAGTTGTTACGAGTATACTACTATCTCTTTATCAACCAGTGTACAGTGCGGTAGTTCACGGCTGTGGCTACCTCTGTGTCGGCAGTCGGCAGGCAGTCCGTCCATCCATAATTGTATTATTATTATAATATATACCACCTAACCGTGGTTTTTTTTTCATTCTTTATACCGTCATAGTGTCATACTAGTTGTTACGAGTATACTACTATCTCTTTATCAACCAGTGTACAGTGCGGTAGTTCACGGCTGTGGCTACCTCTGTGTCGGCAGTCGGCAGGCAGTCCGTCCATCCATAATTGTATTATTATTATAATATATACCACCTAACCGTGGTTTTTTTTTCATTCTTTATACCGTCGTCATAGTGTCATACTAGTTGTTACGAGTATACTACTATCTCTTTATCAACCAGTGTACAGTGCGGTAGTTCACGGCTGTGGCTACCTCTGTGTCGGCAGTCGGCAGGCAGTCCGTCCATCCATAATTGTATTATTATTATAATATATACCACCTAACCGTGGTTTTTTTTTCATTCTTTATACCGTCGTCATAGTGTCATACTAGTTGTTACGAGTATACTACTATCTCTTTATCAACCAGTGTACAGTGCGGTAGTTCACGGCTGTGGCTACCTCTGTGTCAGCAGTCGGCAGGCAGTCCGTCCATCCATAATTGTATTATTATTATAATATATACCACCTAACCGTGGTTTTTTTTTCATTCTTTATACCGTCGTCATAGTGTCATACTAGTTGTTACGAGTATACTACTATCTCTTTATCAACCAGTGTACAGTGCGGTAGTTCACGGCTGTGGCTACCTCTGTGTCGGCAGTCGGCAGGCAGTCCGTCCATCCATAATTGTATTATTATTATAATATATACCACCTAACCGTGGTTTTTTTTTTCATTCTTTATACCGTCGTCATAGTGTCATACTAGTTGTTACGAGTATACTACTATCTCTTTATCAACCAGTGTACAGTGCGGTAGTTCACGGCTGTGGCTACCTCTGTGTCGGCAGTCGGCAGGCAGTCCGTCCATCCATAATTGTATTATTATTATAATATATACCACCTAACCGTGGTTTTTTTTTCATTCTTTATACCGTCGTCATAGTGTCATACTAGTTGTTACGAGTATACTACTATCTCTTTATCAACCAGTGTACAGTGCGGTAGTTCACGGCTGTGGCTACCTCTGTGTCGGCAGTCGGCAGGCAGTCCGTCCATCCATAATTGTATTATTATTATAATATATACCACCTAACCGTGGTATTTTTTTTTCTTTCTTTATACCGTCGTCATAGTGTCATACTAGTTGTTACGAGTATACTACTATCTCTTTATCAACCAGTGTACAGTGCGGTAGTTCACGGCTGTGGCTACCTCTGTGTCGGCAGTCGGCAGGCAGTCCGTCCATCCATAATTGTATTATTATTATAATATATACCACCTAACCGTGGTTTTTTTATACCACCTAACCGTGGCAGTCCGTCCATAATTGTATACTAGTATCCAATCCATCCATCTCCATTGTTTACCTGAGGTGCCTTTTAGTTCTGCCTATAAAATATGGAGAACAAAAAAGTTGAGGTTCCAAAATTAGGGAAAGATCAAGATCCACTTCCACCTCGTGCTGAAGCTGCTGCCACTAGTCATGGCCGAGACGATGAAATGCCAGCAACGTCGTCTGCCAAGGCCGATGCCCAATGTCATAGTACAGAGCATGTCAAATCCAAAACACCAAATATCAGAAAAAAAAGGACTCCAAAACCTAAACTAAAATTGTCGGAGGAGAAGCGTAAACTTGCCAATATGCCATTTACCACACGGAGTGGCAAGGAACGGCTGAGGCCCTGGCCTATGTTCATGGCTAGTGGTTCAGCTTCACATGAGGATGGAAGCACTCAGCCTCTCGCTAGAAAAATGAAACGACTCAAGCTGGCAAAAGCACAGCAAAGAACTGTGCGTTCTTCGAAATCCCAAATCCACAAGGAGAGTCCAATTGTGTCGGTTGCGATGCCTGACCTTCCCAACACTGGATGTGAAGAGCATGCGCCTTCCACCATTTGCACGCCCCCTGCAAGTGCTGGAAGGAGCACCCGCAGTCCAGTTCCTGATAGTGAGATTGAAGATGTCAGTGTTGAAGTCCACCAGGATGAGGAGGATATGGGTGTTGCTGGCGCTGGGGAGGAAATTGACAAGGAGGATTCTGATGGTGAGGTGGTTTGTTTAAGTCAGGCACCCGGGGAGACACCTGTTGTCCGTGGGACGAATATGGCCGTTGACATGCCAGGTGAAAATACCAAAAAAATCAGCTCTTCGGTGTGGAGGTATTTCACCAGAAATGCGGACAACAGGTGTCAAGCCGTGTGTTCCCTTTGTCAAGCTGTAATAAGTAGGGGTAAGGACGTTAACCACCTCGGAACATCCTCCCTTATACGTCACCTGCAGCGCATTCATAATAAGTCAGTGATAAGTTCAAAAACTTTGGGTGACAGCGGAAGCACTCCACTGACCAGTAAATCCCTTCCTCTTGTAACCAAGCTCACGCAAACCACCCCACCAACTCCCTCAGTGTCAATTTCCTCCTTCCCCAGGAATGCCAATAGTCCTGCAGGCCATGTCACTGGCAATTCTGACGATTCCTCTCCTGCCTGGGATTCCTCCGATGCATCCTTGCGTGTAACGCCTACTGCTGCTGGCGCTGCTGTTGTTGCTGCTGGGAGTCGATGGTCATCCCAGAGAGGAAGTCGTAAGACCACTTTTACTACTTCCACCAAGCAATTGACTGTCCAACAGTCATTTGCGAGGAAGATTAAATATCACAGCAGTCATCCTACTGCAAAGCGGATAACTGAGGCCTTGACATCCTGGGTGGTGAGAAACGTGGTTCCGGTATCCATCATTACTGCAGAGCCAACTAAAGACTTGTTGGAGGTACTGTGTCCCCGGTACCAAATACCATCTAGGTTCCATTTCTCTAGGGTTGCGATACCGAAAATGTACACAGACCTCAGAAAAAGAGTCACCAGTGTCCTAAAAAATGCAGCTGTACCCAATGTCCACTTAACCACGGACATGTGGACAAGTGGAGCAGGGCAGGGTCAGGACTATATGACTGTGACAGCCCACTGGGTAGATGTATGGACTCCCGCCGCAAGAACAGCAGCGGCGGCACCAGTAGCAGCATCTCGCAAACGCCAACTCGTTCCTAGGCAGGCTACGCTTTGTATCACCGGTTTCCAGAATACGCACACAGCTGAAAACCTCTTACGGCAACTGAGGAAGATCATCGCGGAATGGCTTACCCCAATTGGACTCTCCTGTGGATTTGTGGCATCGGACAACGCCAGCAATATTGTGCGTGCATTACATCTGGGCAAATTCCAGCACGTCCCATGTTTTGCACATACCTTGAATTTGGTGGTGCAGAATTTTTTAAAAAACGACAGGGGCGTGCAAGAGATGCTGTCGGTGGCCAGAAAAATTGCGGGACACTTTCGGCGTACAGGCAGCATGTACAGAAGACTGGAGCACCACCAAAAACGCCTGAACCTGCCCTGCCATCATCTGAAGCAGGAGGTGGTAACGAGGTGGAATTCAACCCTCTATATGCTTCAGAGGTTGGAGGAGCAGCAAAAGGCCATTCAAGCCTATACAACTGACCACGATATAGGAGGTGGAATGCACCTGTCTCAAGCGCAGTGGAGAATGATTTCAACGTTGTGCAAGGTTCTGCAACCTTTTGAACTTGCCACACGTGAAGTCAGTTCAGACACTGCCAGCCTGAGTCAGGTCATTCCCCTCATCAGGCTTTTGCAGAAGAAGCTGGAGACATTGAAGGAGGAGCTAAGACAGAGCGATTCCGCTAGGCATGTGGGACTTGTGGATGGAGCCCTTAATTCGCTTAACAAGGATTCACGGGTGGTCAATCTGTTGAAATCAGAGCACTACATTTTGGCCACCGTGCTCGATCCTAGATTTAAAACCTACCTTGGATCTCTCTTTCCGGCGCACACAAGTCTGCTGGGTTTCAAAGACCTGCTGGTGAGAAAATTGTCAAGTCAAGCGGAACGCGACCTGTCAACATCTCCTCCTTCACATTCTCCCGCAACTGGGGCTGCGAGGAAAAGGCTCAGAATTCCGAGCCCACCCGCTGGCGGTGATGCAGGGCAGTCTGGAGCGACTGCTGATGCTGACATCTGGTCCGGACTGAAGGACCTGACAACCATTACGGACATGTCGTCTACTGTCACTGCATATGATTCTATCACCATTGATAGAATGGTGGAGGATTATATGAGTGACCGCATCCAAGTAGGCACGTCACACAGTCCGTACTTATACTGGCAGGAAAAAGAGGCAATTTGGAGGCCCTTGCACAAACTGGCTTTATTCTACCTAAGTTGCCCTCCCACAAGTGTGTACTCCGAAAGAGTGTTTAGTGCCGCCGCTCACCTTGTCAGCAATCGGCGTACGAGGTTACATCCAGAAAATGTGGAGAAGATGATGTTCATTAAAATGAATTATAATCAATTCCTCCGCGGAGACATTGACCAGCAGCAATTGCCTCCACAAAGTACACAGCGAGCTGACATGGTGGATTCCAGTGGGGACGAATTGATAATCTGTGAGGAGGGGGATGTACACGGTGATATATCGGAGGATGATGATGAGGTGGACATCTTGCCTCTGTAGAGCCAGTTTGTGCAAGGAGAGATTAATTGCTTCTTTTTTGGTGGGGGTCCAAACCAACCCGTCATTTCAGTCACAGTCGTGTGGCAGACCCTGTCACTGAAATGATGGGTTGGTTAAAGTGTGCATGTCCTGTTTTGTTTATACAACATAAGGGTGGGTGGGAAGGGCCCAAGGACAATTCCATCTTGCACCTCTTTTTTCTTTTATTTTTCTTTGCGTCATGTGCTGTTTGGGGAGGGTTTTTTGGAAGGGACATCCTGCGTGACACTGCAGTGCCACTCCTAGATGGGCCCGGTGTTTGTGTCGGCCACTAGGGTCGCTTATCTTTCTCACACAGCTACCTCATTGCGCCTCTTTTTTTCTTTGCGTCATGTGCTGTTTGGGGAGGGTTTTTTGGAAGGGACATCCTGCGTGACACTGCAGTGCCACTCCTAGATGGGCCCGGTGTTTGTGTCGGCCACTAGGGTCGCTTATCTTTCTCACACAGTCAGCTACCTCATTGCGCCTCTTTTTTTCTTTGCGTCATGTGCTGTTTGGGGAGGGTTTTTTGGAAGGGACATCCTGCGTGACACTGCAGTGCCACTCCTAGATGGGCCCGGTGTTTGTGTCGGCCACTAGGGTCGCTAATCTTACTCACACAGCTACCTCATTGCGCCTCTTTTTTTCTTTGCGTCATGTGCTGTTTGGGGAGGGTTTTTTGGAAGGGACATCCTGCGTGACACTGCAGTGCCACTCCTAGATGGGCCCGGTGTTTGTGTCGGCCACTAGGGTCGCTTATCTTTCTCACACAGTCAGCTACCTCATTGCGCCTCTTTTTTTCTTTGCGTCATGTGCTGTTTGGGGAGGGTTTTTTGGAAGGGACATCCTGCGTGACACTGCAGTGCCACTCCTAGATGGGCCCGGTGTTTGTGTCGGCCACTAGGGTCGCTTATCTTTCTCACACAGTCAGCTACCTCATTGCGCCTCTTTTTTTCTTTGCGTCATGTGCTGTTTGGGGAGGGTTTTTTGGAAGGGACATCCTGCGTGACACTGCAGTGCCACTCCTAGATGGGCCCGGTGTTTGTGTCGGCCACTAGGGTCGCTAATCTTACTCACACAGCTACCTCATTGCGCCTCTTTTTTTCTTTGCGTCATGTGCTGTTTGGGGAGGTTTTTTTGGAAGGGACATCCTGCGTGACACTGCAGTGCCACTCCTAGATGGGCCCGGTGTTTGTGTCGGCCACTAGGGTCGCTTATCTTACTCACACAGCGACCTCGGTGCAAATTTTAGGACTAAAAATAATATTGTGAGGTGTGATGTGTTCAGAATAGGCTGAAAATGAGTGTAAATTATGTTTTTTGAGGTTAATAATACTTTGGGATCAAAATTACCCCCAAATTCTATGATTTAAGCTGTTTTTTAGGGTTTTTTGAAAAAAACACCCGAATCCAAAACACACCCGAATCCGACAAAAAAAATTCGGTGAGGTTTTGCCAAAACGCGGTCGAACCCAAAACACGGCCGCGGAACCGAACCCAAAACCAAAACACAAAACCCGAAAAATTTCCGGCGCTCATCTCTACTAAACACTATAGGAAATACACAGATACTGGTTTAGGGTCCAAAGCCTATTATCTGTATTATATCTAATATACTTGTAAAAAGGGGATAACAGTACAAATGATACACTACAATATAACAAAGACTTCCTAACCACAGAACTAAACAATAAATACAAAAAGACAATACTACACTGACCTAAATGCAATACAATACAATGCTATAATACTATGAGAGATATAAGAGAAAAGAGGAGAGAGAGAGAGAGACGGAGAGAGATGAGAGAAATTGGCTCACAGTAAGACAATGATTACGGAGAGAAAACTTACGCACAAAGGGTATGATCGCATGCGCCTCGATATCCAGCTCCCGGCTATCAGCAGATAACCGTTGATGAGAGAGTGAAGTTGGATATGGTCGGCCTGCCTATTTATGCCCCACACACAATGCAATCTCATAGTCCCTACAATCCCATTGTCCATTGGCCGAAGGAATTCGGCCCTGCATCATAACAAAAGGTCATAGGGTGATTCATACAGGTGGGCTGTGACGATTTCCAACAGCTCAGGTGGGTGGGAAACTAGGTTTCCCGCCGCATACCTGAGTATGAGTAAATAATAGAAATGGACATAAACTTCTTATGTCCATAACTATTCGCACGAGCGATTAATACGCTCCAAACCAACACCGGAATATTGCTAATTAAATACTCTTCCGATGGGTACCAAACACTGCTGTATGATTCCTGTTAGACCCTTCGTACGATGCAAAGAGGGATTCCTCAGCTCAGGGACATTCTATTTTAACCAAACTTTCAGAATCTATCAAAGGGACCATGATCTATAAACTACATTAATTGTGAACATTTGTAACGAATGAGTCGCACGCTACGACTACATACTCTTTACCGTAAATACGCATACCGTGCGAGCGGGTGCCCGCAATAGCGGGTATGCGCAGTCACGGGAAAGCGCACGCATGCGCAGCATGTACCAGTGTGCGGTGCAAATATGGCAGTGTGCATAGAGACATTTTTCTGACTTTGACAGTCCACCCTTTGGCAGTCAATAATAACTGCCACCTTCTAAAATATTTAAGGAGAAAAATGTAAGTCAGGGGTTAATTGATTTCCATGGTGGGGTAAGGAAGAAGAGAGGAGTAGGTGTGAAAAGGGTATGACCTAGTGAGAAAGTAGAAGCATGTGTGTATGAGTCCATGTTTGGAGGGTCATGTATCATCGTGCCGTACGTGTTGTACATCAAGCTTCGAGGTATTGCGAAGTATACATTTGAATTCCTTCTTATCCCGTACTAAGGGTCTGTGGATGGGCTGTCAAACTTTACCGAGCTCATTTCGGCTGTGGTTGTAACAAAATGGGGGAGCACATTTTAGTTGATGATACATGAATGGGGGAGGTATGTGGTTGCTGATATCTGTGCCTGTATTCCCTATCGACTATGTGTGTCATTACCTGAGGGTTGTAGAGATGAAGATAAAGAACACTTATGGAAAATGCAATGATATTCTATGTCAGGGAAATGTACATCTGTTGTTGAAGTTTTGTTCGGTATCTGTTGAGAGTCGTCTTCTTTGCGCTGTATTGCTCTTTGGGCATGAGCAAATAGCTTTGTCAGTGCCATCAGATTTACAAAAAATGTTGGGCTAGCGTGAGTTTAAAATACTAGGGAAACTGGGGATCCATGGCAAAGTTCATCAAGTGTCCATATCATAGGTCGTCAAAACTTCATCTTTGGTTCTTGTCTGTTGTCTGTATAGCGTCTCGTTAACTTCCTCGTCCAAGGGGGTCTTTGTATCTTGGAGAAAAGCAGAAAAACAGGTGAAAGAAACGGACCGTATAATCGCATTTTCATCACATCCTGGTTTCTATCATTGGGTCATAAATCAAATCCAGGTTAATTACAGTTTCCTCGCTCCTCAAGCTCATCACTTTTGTACTTTGTTTGCACCTCATTAAAGCCTGCCCGCATCTAAATATCAATCCAATCGATATAATGACACCCAAGATACATAGTAGAAATTTTCCAACATCCATTATGACTCCTTGAGCCCAGTCTCCTAAACCGGAGAACCAATTTCGCGGGTTCAACCATGACACCCAACCAGTCAGCTCATTACCTACAGCAGCAAGGGTGAGATTGTGTTTTCGACGAAATTCCCACTTCAATTGGAGAATATCGTCCATCTTTTGGTCTATGACCTCTACCGGATCCTCGGTGCTATTTGTGATATACGTGCAACACTTTATGCCGTACTGTGTTGCCAATGTAACACAATATCCGCCTGTTACTGCTGTAAGATAATTAAGAACCATCCTATGCTGAACTAGTTCTGTTTTGTAAGCTTGAAGTTCTCTTCCAGTGTATCTAAACGTGTCATCATACATTTCAGTGATATTATCTAACAAATTGGCGAGTGCGGAAATGTATCTATAATTCATCACTCCTCGAGCGGTACGAGTGAAATCTAACGCTACCAGAACCTGAATCCCGGTGGATTCATGGATAAGATCAGAGGCCGGATGCTCTAACCTTTCTGACAGCTGTCTTTTAACTCGGTGCTCGTAATGAGTGTGAGTATAAGGAGCTTGGGCACCACGGTGTATGTCCTTCATTTTGTCATGTGTAACAGTCATCACTTCAGGCAATACTTTTCCAATATAACACAATCCTTCAGAGTTTGGGGCAAGCCACTTGTACGCCTTTCTCCCGCATATGAAATATGCATCATCGGGGAGAACATAAGGGACGGAGAAGGACATGACCATGTTACAAACCTTCCAGGTGAAATCTCCTGACCCTAATTCTTCCATCTGCTTAATGCACGTATCAGTTTGTACGATATGTGCACAGTATCCTGGTGATACCTCTCCAACTCTAGTAATCCTATTTCCTAAGGTATATCGATACCGAAAAGATTTTCCTCTACTGGCTATATGGCGTACGAGCTCTGTATCTGTAGGCATTCTATCTGCTCTGTGTGAAAAGGTCATGGTAAGGTTGCTCCATGACACTTCCCAATTTCCCGGTTTTCTGGGATTGGAGATGTTAAAACATATGAGGGACCTATCCACATGGTATTGGTGGAGCTTCAAACTAGGAGGGCTGGAGATGTTAAACCTCCGGTCCACCGGTCTCCCACCACTTAGCTCAAGTACCTCCCCTAACGTTAAAGGAAATGGTACTAGCCCTGATTTGCTGTGACCCTGAGGTACTTGAGAGCATACCCAACAATCTGTTTGGTTTAACACGTTACCCACTAAGGAGTGATAGTCACTCAATGGATGCCGGTCCATATGGATATTAAAACTGGATTGGCATTTCTTTATGCACCCATCTTCAACCAGATTATCACAGAGCCTACAGATACAATTTTCTTCAGCTAACAATCCATCACAATTTCTTCTATCGGATCGTTTTCTGATACTCGCCTTTGCTTGTTGGTTTGGTTGATCTTGGAAAACCACGCCTCCATCATCATAATCGGAACCCATTCCAGAACCTCTTTCGACCTCTATGGTACTCTCGCCGGAACAGACTGCTCTGGTCAACATCATGGTTAACATCAAAATCCGGATCACAGTCTCTTGGGGCAAGTCCATCTTTGAGGAGGAAATAGAGAAGAATGAGAAGGGGGAAAAAGAAATTTTAAGGGAGAGGGGCTGGGAAGTGGAGAAAAACAATAAAAGGGAGAAGGGAGTCGACAACTGCTTTCGGTCTTCAAGGCTCAGGTGCCGCCTCAGTCCTCCTGGAACAGACACTCCAGTGATACAACCTCTACCGTCTGTTCCTTATCACGGGACTTCTCTGGATCGGCAACCTTTTTGCAGTGGGATGAATGGACCCAAGTCTCTCTCTCAGCAACCTTCAATGCTGTGGTGCTAGTCAATAAGACCTGGTATGGTCCTTCCCATCTATCAATAAGACAACCTGAGCGTAGAAAATTTCGTATCATTACATAATCCCCAGGTTCAATGTCATGACAATTACTATCTGGTAAATCAGGAATCACCAACTTCAGATTATCATTTTGACTCCTCAACTGCTTACTCATGTTAATCAAGTACTTTACAGTTACTTCATTGTTACATTTCAAATCATCCTGAGGGTTAATCATGACATGCGGTTGTCGACCAAACAAGATTTCAAAAGGAGACAGATTAAGAGGGGACCTGGGAGTGGTTCTGATGCTATACAAAACAATGGGTAAAGCTTCTGGCCACGTCAATCCTGTCTCTGTCATTACTTTACTCAATTTATTTTTAATAGTGCTGTTCACTCTTTCGACCTTCGCACTCGCCTGTGGACGGTACGGAGTGTGCAGCTTACTATCAATTCCCATCAACTTACACATTCCTTGAAAGACATCACCTGTAAAATGGGTACCCCTATCACTTTCAATGATTCTAGGGATACCATATCTACATACAAATTCCTGCACAATTTTCTTAGCTGTAAACATAGCGGTATTTGTAGCTGCTGGAAAAGCTTCGACCCAATTCGAGAAAACATCTATACAAACAAGTACATATTTCAAATTTCGACATGGGGGTAATTGAATGAAGTCAATTTGTATTACCTGGAAAGGGCCGCCGGCAGGTGGGATATGGGATGGTTCTGTAGGTATTGCTTTTCCAATATTCTTTCTCAGACAGGTAAGGCATGACATTGCTCTTTTACTCGCATGAGAGGAGAATCCTGGGGCGCACCAGTATGCTCTTACCAATTTGCACATCCCCTCCTTGCCTAGATGAGTCAGCCCGTGAGCTGCTTCAGCCAGACATGGAAGGTATGCCCTGGGGGCCACTGGTTTACCATGTCCATCCGTCCAGAGCCCTGAGGACTCCTGGCCATATCCCTTTGCCTTCCAGACTGCTCTTTCCTGTGTGGAACACAAATTCTGCATCTCACACAACTTTTGTGTGTTGATGGTATTAAATACCATCAGTTGTGTGGTGTCTGTCTGTATGGGGGTAGCAGCTGCAAGCTTTGCGGCTTCGTCTGCTCGGCTGTTACCAAGTGACACTGGGTCTTGACTATATGTATGTGCTTTACATTTGATAACAGCCACTCTGTCGGGTTCCTGCATCGCTGTTAGAAGCCTTTTTATGTGAGCTGCATGCGCTATCGGTGTACCAGCCGCCGTCATGAAATTTCTGAGCCGCCATAGCGCTCCGAAATCATGTACTACCCCGAAGGCGTATCTAGAATCGGTGTAGATATTGGCTGACTTACCCTTAGCCAATTCACATGCTCTGGTTAGGGCGACCAGTTCAGCAACCTGGGCTGAGTGAGGTGGGCCTAGCGGTTCCGCTTCTATGGTGCCTTGGTCATCTACGACTGCGTATCCAGTACACAAGTCTCCCGAGTCTGACTGTCTGTGACAACTACCGTCCGTGTAGAACGTGAGTTCTGCATCTTCCAGTGGATTGTCACTGATGTCAGGCCTTGCGGTAAAATTTTGGGTCAAATATTCCATACAATCATGTGTATCTTCCTTTGCATTAAATCCTCCTTCCCCATCACTCTCACCTTCCACCCTTTGTGTCTGACCAGGCACACCTGGGAGAAATGTTGCAGGGTTTAATGCACTGCATCTCCTTATGGTGATGTTTACTGGGGCCATTAATGCCAATTCCCATCTTGTAAACCTTGCTGATGAGACGTGTCTGGTTTGGGCAGAATTCAATAAGGCAGATACCGCATGCGGTGTATGGATTGTGAGGTTGTGGCCTAGCACGACATCTTCGCTTTTCGTCACTAGCAATGCTATCGCCGCAACGCTACGCAAGCATGTGGGGAGGGATCGCGCTACCGTGTCTAGCTGAGCGCTGTAGTATGCAATTGGCCTGCTGGCGTCACCGTGTTTTTGTGTTAGTACACCTGCTGCGCACCCAGCACTTTCTGTTCCGTATAGTTCAAAGGGTTTCCCATAGTCTGGCATACCTAGTGCTGGTGCCTGCGTTAGACACTGTTTGAGTCTCTCAAATGCTGTTTCGGATTCGTCTGTATGCGAAATCCGATCAGGTTTGTTTGAGGAGACCATTTCCTGCAAAGGTAGCGCCAATATGGAAAACCCTGGGATCCAATTACGGCAATACCCACACATTCCTAAAAGCGTCCTGATCTGTTGCTGGGTTTGTGGCAGTGTCATGTCTCTAATGGCTTGGATTCTATCAGCGGTCAGGTGTCTCAGTCCTTGTGTTAGACAGTGTCCCAAATATTTTACCTTAGTTTGGCATAATTGCAACTTGTCTTTGGAAACCTTGTGACCTGTGTCTGAAAGATGAAACAGGAGCTGTTTCGTATCCTTCAGGGATGCCTCCAATGAATCAGAACACAGTAGTAGATCATCCACGTACTGTATCAACACTGATCCACTCTCCGGTTGGAAAGACTGTAAACAATCATGCAAAGCCTGAGAAAATATACTTGGACTATCTATGAAACCTTGGGGTAACCGAGTCCACGTGTATTGGACTCCTCTGTATGTGAATGCAAACAAATATTGGCTGTCAGGGTGCAGAGGTACCGAAAAGAATGCGGAGCAGAGGTCAATAACAGTGAAAAATTTGGCAGTGGGAGGAATTTGCATTAGGATGACAGCTGGATTAGGCACTACGGGGAACTGACTCTCAACTATTTTGTTAATCCCCCTTAGATCCTGCACTAGCCTGTAACCCCTCCCCCCACTCTTTTTAACAGGGAAGATGGGACTATTTGCTGTGCTGGACGTTCTTACTAGAATGCCCTGTTGTAGCAAGCGCTCTATTACTGGGAAAACTCCTAACTCCACCTCTGGCTTCAGAGGATACTGTGGGATTTTTGGAGCTATCCTACCATCTTTTACTTGTACAACTACTGGAGCTACGTTTGCCATTAATCCAGTGTCCTGTCCATCTTTTGTCCAAAGTGACTCTGGTATCTGAGATGTCATCTCTTCTACTTGGGATGGGTTCCTATTTGTCATAATGGAATGTGACATTAATTTTGATGGGGAGTCTAACATGTCTCGTACTTCCTGAGCGTGATTCTCAGGGATGTCCAAGAATACACCTTCAGGAGTACAATAAATGACGCAACCCATTTTACATAGTAAGTCTCTTCCCAGGAGATTAGCTGGTGCCGATGCAGCCAGCAAAAAGGAATGCTTGGTATGCAAAGGCCCTATTGTAATCTCGGCTGGTTTGCTAACAGGGTAGTGCTGGACTACTCCTGTTACTCCCATGGCTGGAATTGTCCTACCAGTGGTTCTCATGCCCACTGTCGAATTTATCACTGACTTGGCCGCCCCTGTGTCTACAAGAAAGTTTAAAGTTTTACCAGCTACATTGATTGCAATCTCTGGTTCGCTTCCAAGACTAGCAATCAACTTAACTGGGTGCAGATTACAGGTATGGCCACACCCCTATTGGGTATGCTGACCTCCCTGAATCCTGCTGGCAGCGACTACTTGTGCGGGGGTTAGCTGGGAACTACCAGAGGCATGCCAATCTCTGTTCGGGGGATATCTTTTTGTTTCCCCTGTATGTGGCTCAAAACTCCGCCTCTGTGGACCCTGCTCCCAATGTCGTGTGTCGTGTCGTTGTCTAGGGGGTTGAAAAGATCTTTGTACACTCTTTGTTCTACATTCTCGTGCATAGTGTCCCGGTCTGTTACAAGAAAAACATGTTATTACACTTGCCTTACCCACAGGATTCGGTGGTACATACGCAGGCTGCCTTGTGGTCAGCGCCTGTATACTTACGGATATCAACTTATCACTTTGCGATTCCCTGTGCCTAGTGATGTTTCTGTCGTGATCAATAGCAGCCTCTCTCAATGTGGACACTGACAGACCTCGCCAACATGGTTGTGTGGTCTGTACCCTAGCTTTTAATGTTTCTTTCAAACCATCCATCAGTACAGATACTGCTACTTCTCGATGGTTTGGGTTGGTCTTAATGTCTTCTATACCAGTGTACTTTGCCATTTCTAATAGTGCCCGGTGAAAATATTCTGTTGCCGTTTCGGACTCCTTTTGCTTAATGGAGAATATCTTGTTCCATTTAACAACGGCTGGGAAATACTCCTTTAGCTGTAAATTTATCCTTTTTACATTATCCTTGTTGTACACGTCTGTAAGCGGTACATCTTTATCCAATGCACAGTCAGCTAAAAATTGAGTTGCGTCGACATTGGAAGGTAAACAAGCTCTTAGCAGTATCTGCCAATCCTTGTTGTTGGGTTCTACAGTGTTACCTAGATCCCTGATGTATTTTTGGCTAGCAACTAAGTCCTTTCTGGGGTCAGGAAATTCGGACACTATTGTTCTTCATTCCATTCTGGAAAATGGAGTGTACATGGCAATGTTCCTTATGGGAGTGGCTCCAGACACATCTGTTTTTCCATTGGGAACTGCTATTACCCTTACAGGAGCAATTCTAACAGCCTCTTCCTGTGTAGATTCTACTGCTTGTTGTGGTACAATTGTTTCAGTGTAGTGCATGGTGCCGTACTTACCCGTTGACACGACCTCACCTATCCCTCCGCTAGGGGCTTTCACTAATCTCGTGGGTGTCGCTGTGCCTACTGTGGTCTCTGCTATGGTGGCTGCAAGAGAGAGAGCTGAAATTGTTGCTGAATCGTCTTCTTGATCACACTCCTGAGGAAGGTTCAAAACAGGGTACATCTTGCACGGGTTAATACTTGCATGAGTTATTTGGTTAACATCATTAACATTTACAGGGTTACTAAGAGTTTGTGTTTTACAACCCAGTGCGTTTCTCTCCGCAATCAACTTCTCTCCTGCAATGTATGGTGGAGGAGGAGCTGTGGCTATCAGCTTCCTGACTGCCCCAGATCCTGCCGCCAGAGCCAAACCTCTCTGTATCTCACCTTCCTGGTGCCATAACTGTAAATAATCATGATGTTGAATTCGTCTCTTTGTTGATTTTACGAGACATATCCTCCTCCTTAAATTTTGTAACACTTCTGGACTAAAGCTACCTATTCTTGGGAATTTGTCCCTGTCTTGTACAGTCATTCTTTCCCATTCATCACATAAAGATTCGGTGTGACTTCCATATTTTTCACACATTACATATCGTGCCGACCCAACTGGTCGGTTCACAGAATCAACCTGAACCAAGGTTGATCGCCCCCTACCTGAGCAACTGGCCCCCATAGTCTGCAGGTGTTGCTTAGTCCTCCTTGGATTTCTGTATCAAGGTTTTCAGCAAGCCTTTACAGACAACCAAATTACTCCACAGTAGGCCGGCGGTGGCGGTTTACCGAGTACCCCACTCACTCGCCCACCTCGACCAATACGACCTGATCACACCGACGTGGTGCTGGCGTACTCGATACAGGGCCCTACCAAAAACCTTCTGTTTACTGGAACATATGAGGGTTACCCGCAGGACACTTACTCTTTCCAGTAAAGGTGGGGTTGTTAGATAGTTCCTGAGTGACCAGCGAACTTCCCTTTAAAAATAAAAAATTACACAAATCACGTCAGAATGTACAAATAGCGTTTGTGACCACTTTACTCTAATGGTATTAGGTCAGATTACTAACTACTGCACACAATTACGTGCGGTCCAATCGTTCAGTACATAAGCACTACCTGTTATGTACTGAGAGATTTAATGGAATCGATGTTTCCGGCCGCGATTCCTTCAGCATGAGCTTATGGCCTATATGGGTTCTGCACCAACACCCCAGGCGTTGTGCCTCTTGTACCTTTATAGCGGACCTTTTAGTACCTTGTGACCTCCTGGTCTTGACCTTATGACCTCCTGGTCTTGTTACCTTATGGTCCGCTATACTCTAATGCTCAAATATTATTTAACCAGGGATGCCTCCCTAGCCACCGTATATGTCACTTACACGTATGTCCCTTGACGAGTACCCGACTTTCCTTTTGGTTCCACCTTAAAGTTGTATAAACTTATGTATAAAAAAACACACTCACTCAACACATGTACACTTTTGTTTCTATATCTATTTCTGCGCAGAAATTGTCTTCAGTCCAACAGTGTTACCAATTAGGAGCAGGATCTGTTAAACTAAATTTCAGATTTTTCCAAAAATAGATTTGCGTTATTTACCGCTGTGCGTTACTTATCGCCTTTGCGTTAATTATCGCTTTGCGCTAATTATCGCTTTGCGCTAATTCACCTTTTTCGTGACTTTGAGCTACGTGGGCGTAACCGGACGCTACGTTGCGTAATGTACGCTGCGTGCGTCTGCCTTTTGGATTGCGTACGCTAGTCTTTGTTAGCGACACGTGTACGCAATGCAAAGATCCACCGTAACACAATATATACTTTTATCAATGTAAATGATCCCTGATCATCTACCGCAATCCACACTGACTGCCTTGTCTCCTAGACAAATCGTGTGTTGTTCTATACTTTAACTATTACCTTTACTATGAAATAACAGCAAATCTCTTTTTAGCACTTTCTATCAACTATAAAAATTGGCAAACAGGAATAGTGATATACGAAATTGAAAAAGAAATGCAGATAAATGTATGCGTGCGTGTATACGCAAGACAGAAGAGAAATAAAACAGTTTTAAAAGACACAAGCGTTTTGTTCTTACTTCCGGTTCCCGGATTCCTTCAGCACTCTTTATCTAAGCGAAGCAGACGCTTATCCCGTCAGCACTGGGAGACAACCTCCCACCCTTTGCTGGGGGGATAATGTCTACTGATCTACCTAGTGCAGATATGAGAAGGATAGGACGAGTCCCCAATTGACAATGCTAAATACTTTTGTCGTATAAACAACCCTTTATGAAGTCTAAGAACACTGTACGCTGTTTACTTAAGAAGTACCGTACGGGTACGCTGGTTGCGTAACGATCGCTCAGCCGTAGGCGAGACGCTCAAGCGTCACGTTCGCTCACGGCCCAGTGATCACAGGACACGTTATTGGCTGTTGACTAACGTAATGATTCGCTATGGCGTAGCAGACGCTCGAGACCACGAGGAGATCACCAGCAGCGCAGACGCTCACAACGCTATACCTTTATGTCTAAACCTTTTAACAATGAAATACACAGAATACCTTAATGTGAATACAGGGTGTAAGTGCAACCTTGTGTAACCTGACTAACTACAAAGCTGCTTGAGCGTCACCGACGCTCAAGTGAACACTTAACACTATAGGAAATACACAGATACTGGTTTAGGGTCCAAAGCCTATTATCTGTATTATATCTAATATACTTGTAAAAAGGGGATAACAGTACAAATGATACACTACAATATAACAAAGACTTCCTAACCACAGAACTAAACAATAAATACAAAAAGACAATACTACACTGACCTAAATGCAATACAATACAATGCTATAATACTATGAGAGATATAAGAGAAAAGAGGAGAGAGAGAGAGAGACGGAGAGAGATGAGAGAAATTGGCTCACAGTAAGACAATGATTACGGAGAGAAAACTTACGCACAAAGGGTATGATCGCATGCGCCTCGATATCCAGCTCCCGGCTATCAGCAGATAACCGTTGATGAGAGAGTGAAGTTGGATATGGTCGGCCTGCCTATTTATGCCCCACACACAATGCAATCTCATAGTCCCTACAATCCCATTGTCCATTGGCCGAAGGAATTCGGCCCTGCATCATAACAAAAGGTCATAGGGTGATTCATACAGGTGGGCTGTGACGATTTCCAACAGCTCAGGTGGGTGGGAAACTAGGTTTCCCGCCGCATACCTGAGTATGAGTAAATAATAGAAATGGACATAAACTTCTTATGTCCATAACTATTCGCACGAGCGATTAATACGCTCCAAACCAACACCGGAATATTGCTAATTAAATACTCTTCCGATGGGTACCAAACACTGCTGTATGATTCCTGTTAGACCCTTCGTACGATGCAAAGAGGGATTCCTCAGCTCAGGGACATTCTATTTTAACCAAACTTTCAGAATCTATCAAAGGGACCATGATCTATAAACTACATTAATTGTGAACATTTGTAACGAATGAGTCGCACGCTACGACTACATACTCTTTACCGTAAATACGCATACCGTGCGAGCGGGTGCCCGCAATAGCGGGTATGCGCAGTCACGGGAAAGCGCACGCATGCGCAGCATGTACCAGTGTGCGGTGCAAATATGGCAGTGTGCATAGAGACATTTTTCTGACTTTGACACAGTGCTCTACCAGGTGCAATACATGATGCAATGTGTCTCAGTGCTCTACCTGGTATAGTGTGTCTCAGTGCTCTACCAGGTGCAATACATGATGCAATGTGTCTCAGTGCTCTACCTGGTATAGTGTGTCTCAGTGCTCTACCAGGTGCAATACATGATGCAATGTGTCTCAGTGCTCTACCTGGTATAGTGTGTCTCAGTGCTCTACCAGGTGCAATACATGATGCAATGTGTCTCAGTGCTCTACCTGGTATAGTGTGTCTCAGTGCTCTACCAGGTGCAATACATGATGCAATGTGTCTCAGTGCTCTACCTGGTATAGTGTGTCTCAGTGCTCTACCAGGTGCAATACATGATGCAATGTGTCTCAGTGCTCTACCTGGTATAGTGTGTCTCAGTGCTCTACCAGGTGCAATACATGGTGCAATGTGTCTCAGTGCTCTACCTGGTATAGTGTGCCTCAGTGCTCTACCAGGTGCAATACATGGTGCAAAGTGTCTCAGTGCTCTACCAGGTGCAATACATGATGCAATGTGTCTCAGTGCTCGACCTGGTGCAATGTGTCTCAGTGCTCGACCTGGTGCAATGTGTCTCAGTGCTCTACCTGGTGCAGTGTGTCTCAGTGCTCTACCTGGTGCAGTATGTCTCAGTGCTCTACCTGGTGCAGTGTGTCTCAGTGCTCTACCTGGTGCAGTATGTCTCAGTGCTCTACCTGGTGCAGTATGTCTCAGTGCTCTACCTGGTGCAGTGTGTCTCAGTGCTCTACCTGGTGCAGTTTGTCTCAGTGCTCTACCTGGTGCAGTATGTCTCAGTGCTCTACCTATGGCAATGTGTCTCAGTGCTCTACCTGGCGCAATGTGTATAACGTGCTCTGCCTGGCGCAAAGTGTATAATGTGCTCTGCCTGGTGCAAAGTATATAATGTGCTCTGCCTGGTGCAAAGTGTATAACGTGCTCTGCCTGGCGCAAAGTGTATAACGTGTGTGTTTGGGGGGGGGGGGGGGCTGCCTATTTTGTCAGTCCCGAGCCCCACAATTTCTGGTGGCAGCCCTGGGTAGAGTTTTATACCACAACGTCTGTAGGAACTCTCACAACAAGGGGTAAATTTACTAAGATGGGAGTTCTATTTAAGATGGGATGTTGCCAATAGCAACCAATCAGCTTCTACTTCTCATTTATCTAGCACTTTCTAGAAGATAATACCTGGAATCTGATTGGTTGCTATGGGCAACATCCCATCTTAAATAGAACTCCCATCTTAGTAAATTTACCCTTAAGTGTCTACTGTATTTACTGTACTACAGTATGTGGTTTTGTCTAGCCAGCATGCAAATGAAAGGGGGGGAAACTCTAAAGTACTGTAAAAGTACCACGGTATAACATTTTCCTTTTGTAGATAGAACTACAGTATTTAGCGGGACAGAATTTACTGTACCTTCACATATTTAGTCATTGAGTGACTCAAAATATTCCTGAGACTTTCAGGTTTTTTTTTTTTCAAATAAATTTTCTCTCTGAAACGTGTGTAGAATTTCCCTGGTAAAATGATTTTGTGTCACAGAATATTGTTCTAAAAATAATTTCTTTATATGAAAGTCTGGCATTGTGCTAGTATACTTTACCATTACTGTATATTTATACATGAAAGGAACTAGAATATTAAAATACCATATGTGCACAAATACTCAACAATGTACAGAAGTGAAGTAACCATACCGACAAGTATTGATGTGCACCGGAAATTTTTTGGGTTTTGTGTTTTGGTTTTGGATTTGGTTCCGCGGCCGTGTTTTGGATTCGGACGCGTTTTGGCAAAACCTCCCTGAAATTTTTTTGTCGGATTCAGGTGTGTTTTGGATTCGGGTGTTTTTTTTACAAAAACCCCTCAAAAACAGCTTAAATCATACAATTTGGGGGTCATTTTGATCCCATAGTATTATTAACCTCAATAACCATAATTTCCACTCATTTCCAGTCTATTCTGAACACCTAACACCTCACAATATTATTTTTAGTCCTAAAATTTGCAACAAGGTCGCTGGATGGCTAAGCTACACGACCCAAGTGGCCGACACAAACACCTGGCCCATCTAGGAGTGGCACTGTAGTGTCAGACAGGATGGCACTTCAAAAAAATAGTCCCCAAACAGCACATGATGCAAAGAAAAAAAGAGGTGCAATGAGGTAGCTGTGTGACTAAGCTAAGCGACCCAAATGGCCGACACAAACACCTGGCCCATCTAGGAGTGGCACTGCAGTGTCAGACAGGATGGCACTTCAAAAAAATACTCCCCAAACAGCACATGACGCAAAGAAAAAAAGAGGTGCAATGAGGTAGCTGTGTGACTTTGCTAAGCGACCCAAGTGGCCGACACAAACACCTGGCCCATCTAGGAGTGGCACTGCAGTGTCAGACAGGATGGCACTTCAAAAAAATAGTCCCCAAGCAGCACATGATGCAAAGAAAAAATGAGGCGCAATGAGGTAGCTGTGTGAGTAAGCTAAGCGACCCAAGAGATAGATTTGGGTGGGGTGTGTTAAAACTGAAATCTAAATTGCAGTGTACAAATAAAGCAGCCAGTAATTACTAGAGATGAGCGCCTGAAATTTTTCGGGTTTTGTGTTTTGGTTTTGGGTTCGGTTCCGCGGCCGTGTTTTGGGTTCGAACGCGTTTTGGCAAAACCTCACCGAATTATTTTTGTCGGATTCGGGTGTGTTTTGGATTCGGGTGTTTTTTTCAAAAAACCCTAAAAAACAGCTTAAATCATAGAATTTGGGGGTAATTTTGATCCCAAAGTATTATTAACCTCAAAAAACATAATTTACACTCATTTTCAGCCTATTCTGAACACATCACACCTCACAATATTATTTTTAGTCCTAAAATTTGCACCGAGGTCGCTGTGTGAGTAAGATAAGCGACCCTAGTGGCCGACACAAACACCGGGCCCATCTAGGAGTGGCACTGCAGTGTCACGCAGGATGTCCCTTCCAAAAAACCCTCCCCAAACAGCACATGACGCAAAGAAAAAAAGAGGCGCAATGAGGTAGCTGTGTGAGTAAGATTAGCGACCCTAGTGGCCGACACAAACACCGGGCCCATCTAGGAGTGGCACTGCAGTGTCACGCAGGATGTCCCTTCCAAAAAACCCTCCCCAAACAGCACATGACGCAAAGAAAAAAAGAGGCGCAATGAGGTAGCTGACTGTGTGAGAAAGATAAGCGACCCTAGTGGCCGACACAAACACCGGGCCCATCTAGGAGTGGCACTGCAGTGTCACGCAGGATGGCCCTTCCAAAAAACCCTCCCCAAACAGCACATGACGCAAAGAAAAAAAGAGGCGCAATGAGGTAGCTGACTGTGTGAGTAAGATTAGCGACCCTAGTGGCCGACACAAACACCGGGCACATCTAGGAGTGGCACTGCAGTGTCACGCAGGATGTCCCTTCCAAAAAACCCTCCCCAAACAGCACATGACGCAAAGAAAAAAAGAGGCGCAATGAGGTAGCTGTGTGAGTAAGATTAGCGACCCTAGTGGCCGACACAAACACCGGGCCCATCTAGGAGTGGCACTGCAGTGTCACGCAGGATGTCCCTTCCAAAAAACCCTCCCCAATCAGCACATGATGCAAAGAAAAAGAAAAGAAAAAAGAGGTGCAAGATGGAATTATCCTTGGGCCCTCCCACCCACCCTTATGTTGTATAAACAAAACAGGACATGCACACTTTAACCAACCCATCATTTCAGTGACAGGGTCTGCCACACGACTGTGACTGATATGACGGGTTGGTTTGGACCCCCCCCAAAAAAGAAGCAATTAATCTCTCCTTGCACAAACTGGCTCTACAGAGGCAAGATGTCCACCTCATCTTCACCCTCCGATATATCACCGTGTACATCCCCCTCCTCACAGATTATCAATTCGTCCCCACTGGAATCCACCATCTCAGCTCCCTGTGTACTTTGTGGAGGCAATTGCTGCTGGTCAATGTCTCCGCGGAGGAATTGATTATAATTCATTTTAATGAACATCATCTTCTCCACATTTTCTGGATGTAACCTCGTACGCCGATTGCTGACAAGGTGAGCGGCGGCACTAAACACTCTTTCGGAGTACACACTTGTGGGAGGGCAACTTAGGTAGAATAAAGCCAGTTTGTGCAAGGGCCTCCAAATTGCCTCTTTTTCCTGCCAGTATAAGTACGGACTGTGTGACGTGCCTACTTGGATGCGGTCACTCATATAATCCTCCACCATTCTATCAATGTTGAGAGAATCATATGCAGTGACAGTAGACGACATGTCCGTAATCGTTGTCAGGTCCTTCAGTCCGGACCAGATGTCAGCATCAGCAGTCGCTCCAGACTGCCCTGCATCACCGCCAGCGGGTGGGCTCGGAATTCTGAGCCTTTTCCTCGCACCCCCAGTTGCGGGAGAATGTGAAGGAGGAGATGTTGACAGGTCGCGTTCCGCTTGACTTGACAATTTTGTCACCAGCAGGTCTTTCAACCCCAGCAGACCTGTGTCTGCCGGAAAGAGAGATCCAAGGTAGGCTTTAAATCTAGGATCGAGCACGGTGGCCAAAATGTAGTGCTCTGATTTCAACAGATTGACCACCCGTGAATCCTTGTTAAGCGAATTAAGGGCTGCATCCACAAGTCCCACATGCCTAGCGGAATCGCTCCGTGTTAGCTCCTTCTTCAATGCCTCCAGCTTCTTCTGCAAAAGCCTGATGAGGGGAATGACCTGACTCAGGCTGGCAGTGTCTGAACTGACTTCACGTGTGGCAAGTTCAAAGGGCATCAGAACCTTGCACAACGTTGAAATCATTCTCCACTGCACTTGAGACAGGTGCATTCCACCTACTATATCGTGCTCAATTGTATAGGCTTGAATGGCCTTTTGCTGCTCCTCCAACCTCTGAAGCATATAGAGGGTTGAATTCCACCTCGTTACCACTTCTTGCTTCAGATGATGGCAGGGCAGGTTCAGTAGTTTTTGGTGGTGCTCCAGTTTTCTGTACGTGGTGCCTGTACGCCGAAAGTGTCCCGCAATTCTTCTGGCCACCGACAGCATCTCTTGCACGCCCCTGTCGTTTTTTAAAAAATTCTGCACCACCAAATTCAAGGTATGTGCAAAACATGGGACGTGCTGGAATTGGCCCAGATTTAATGCACACACAATATTGCTGGCGTTGTCCGATGCCACAAATCCACAGGAGAGTCCAATTGGGGTAAGCCATTCCGCGATGATCTTCCTCAGTTGCCGTAAGAGGTTTTCAGCTGTGTGCGTATTCTGGAAAGCGGTGATACAAAGCGTAGCCTGCCTAGGAAAGAGTTGGCGTTTGCGAGATGCTGCTACTGGTGCCGCCGCTGCTGTTCTTGCGGCGGGAGTCCATACATCTACCCAGTGGGCTGTCACAGTCATATAGTCCTGACCCTGCCCTGCTCCACTTGTCCACATGTCCGTGGTTAAGTGGACATTGGGTACAGCTGCATTTTTTAGGACACTGGTGACTCTTTTTCTGAGGTCTGTGTACATTTTCGGTATCGCCTGCCTAGAGAAATGGAACCTAGATGGTATTTGGTACCGGGGACACAGTACCTCCAACAAGTCTCTAGTTGGCTCTGCAGTAATGATGGATACCGGAACCACGTTTCTCACCACCCAGGATGCCAAGGCCTCAGTTATCCGCTTTGCAGTAGGATGACTGCTGTGATATTTCATCTTCCTCGCAAAGGACTGTTGAACAGTCAATTGCTTACTGGAAGTAGTACAAGTGGGCTTACGACTTCCCCTCTGGGATGACCATCGACTCCCAGCGGCAACAACAGCAGCGCCAGCAGCAGTAGGCGTTACACGCAAGGATGCATCGGAGGAATCCCAGGCAGGAGAGGACTCGTCAGACTTGCCAGTGACATGGCCTGCAGGACTATTGGCATTCCTGGGGAAGGAGGAAATTGACACTGAGGGAGTTGGTGGGGTGGTTTGCGTGAGCTTGGTTACAAGAGGAAGGGATTTACTGGTCAGTGGACTGCTTCCGCTGTCACCCAAAGTTTTTGAACTTGTCACTGACTTATTATGAATGCGCTGCAGGTGACGTATAAGGGAGGATGTTCCGAGGTGGTTAACGTCCTTACCCCTACTTATTACAGCTTGACAAAGGGAACACATGGCTTGACACCTGTTGTCCGCATTTCTGGTGAAATACCTCCACACCGAAGAGCTGATTTTTTTGGTATTTTCACCTGGCATGTCAACGGCCATATTCCTCCCACGGACAACAGGTGTCTCCCCGGGTGCCTGACTTAAACAAACCACCTCACCATCAGAATCCTCCTGGTCAATTTCCTCCCCAGCGCCAGCAACACCCATATCCTCCTCATCCTGGTGTACTTCAACACTGACATCTTCAATCTGACTATCAGGAACTGGACTGCGGGTGCTCCTTCCAGCACTTGCAGGGGGCGTGCAAATGGTGGAAGGCGCATGCTCTTCACCTCCAGTGTTGGGAAGGTCAGGCATCGCAACCGACACAATTGGACTCTCCTTGTGGATTTGGGATTTCGAAGAACGCACAGTTCTTTGCGGTGCTTTTGCCAGCTTGAGTCTTTTCAGTTTTCTAGCGAGAGGCTGAGTGCTTCCATCCTCATGTGAAGCTGAACCACTAGCCATGAACATAGGCCAGGGCCTCAGCCGTTCCTTGCCACTCCGTGTGGTAAATGGCATATTGGCAAGTTTACGCTTCTCCTCCGACAATTTTATTTTAGGTTTTGGAGTCCTTTTTTTTCTGATATTTGGTGTTTTGGATTTGACATGCTCTGTACTATGACATTGGGCATCGGCCTTGGCAGACGACGTTGCTGGCATTTCATCGTCTCGGCCATGACTAGTGGCAGCAGCTTCAGCACGAGGTGGAAGTGGATCTTGATCTTTCCCTAATTTTGGAACCTCAACTTTTTTGTTCTCCATATTTTATAGGCAGAACTAAAAGGCACCTCAGGTAAACAATGGAGATGGATGGATTGGATACTAGTATTGGATACCTGCCGACTGCCGACACAGAGGTAGCCACAGCCGTGAACTACCGCACTGTACACTGGTTGATAAAGAGATAGTAGTATACTCGTAACAACTAGTATGACACTATGACGACGGTATAAAGAATGAAAAAAAAACCACGGTTAGGTGGTATATATTATAATAATAATACAATTATGGATGGACGGACTGCCTGCCGACTGCCGACACAGAGGTAGCCACAGCCGTGAACTACCGCACTGTACACTGGTTGATAAAGAGATAGTAGTATACTCGTAACAACTAGTATGACACTATGACGACGGTATAAAGAATGAAAAAAAAACCACGGTTAGGTGGTATATATTATAATAATAATACAATTATGGATGGACGGACTGCCTGCCGACTGCCGACACAGAGGTAGCCACAGCCGTGAACTACCGCACTGTACACTGGTTGATAAAGAGATAGTAGTATACTCGTAACAACTAGTATGACACTATGACGACGGTATAAAGAATGAAAAAAAAACCACGGTTAGGTGGTATATATTATAATAATAATACAATTATGGATGGACGGACTGCCTGCCGACTGCCGACACAGAGGTAGCCACAGCCGTGAACTACCGCACTGTACACTGGTTGATAAAGAGATAGTAGTATACTCGTAACAACTAGTATGACACTATGACGACGGTATAAAGAATGAAAAAAAAACCACGGTTAGGTGGTATATATTATAATAATAATACAATTATGGATGGACGGACTGCCTGCCGACTGCCGACACAGAGGTAGCCACAGCCGTGAACTACCGCACTGTACACTGGTTGATAAAGAGATAGTAGTATACTCGTAACAACTAGTATGACACTATGACGACGGTATAAAGAATGAAAAAAAAACCACGGTTAGGTGGTATATATTATAATAATAATACAATTATGGATGGACGGACTGCCTGCCGACTGCTGACACAGAGGTAGCCACAGCCGTGAACTACCGCACTGTACACTGGTTGATAAAGAGATAGTAGTATACTCGTAACAACTAGTATGACACTATGACGACGGTATAAAGAATGAAAAAAAAACCACGGTTAGGTGGTATATATTATAATAATAATACAATTATGGATGGACGGACTGCCTGCCGACTGCCGACACAGAGGTAGCCACAGCCGTGAACTACCGCACTGTACACTGGTTGATAAAGAGATAGTAGTATACTCGTAACAACTAGTATGACACTATGACGACGGTATAAAGAATGAAAAAAAAACCACGGTTAGGTGGTATATATTATAATAATAATACAATTATGGATGGACGGACTGCCTGCCGACTGCCGACACAGAGGTAGCCACAGCCGTGAACTACCGCACTGTACACTGGTTGATAAAGAGATAGTAGTATACTCGTAACAACTAGTATGACACTATGACGACGGTATAAAGAATGAAAAAAAAACCACGGTTAGGTGGTATATATTATAATAATAATACAATTATGGATGGACGGACTGCCTGCCGACTGCCGACACAGAGGTAGCCACAGCCGTGAACTACCGCACTGTACACTGGTTGATAAAGAGATAGTAGTATACTCGTAACAACTAGTATGACACTATGACGGTATAAAGAATGAAAAAAAAACCACGGTTAGGTGGTATATATTATAATAATAATAATACAATTATGGATGGACGGACTGCCTGCCGACTGCCGACACAGAGGTAGCCACAGCCGTGAACTACCGCACTGTACACTGGTTGATAAAGAGATAGTAGTATACTCGTAACAACTAGTATGACACTATGACGACGGTATAAAGAAAGAAAAAAAAATACCACGGTTAGGTGGTATATATTGTAATACAATTATGGATGGACGGACTGCCTGCCGAGTTCCGACTGCCGACACAGAGGTAGCCACAGCCGTGAACTACCGCACTGTACTGTGTCTGCTGCTAATATAGACTGGTTGATAAAGAGATAGTATACAATACATACAACAATATACTACTATACTGGTGGTCAGGCACTGGTCACCACTAGTCACACTGGCAGTGGCACTCCTGCAGCAAAAGTGTGCACTGTTTAATTTTAAATTAATATAATATTATGTACTCCTGGGGGCTCCTGCTATAACAACCTGCAGTGCTCCCCAGTCTCCCCCACAATTATTATAAGCTTTGCCTTTTATACATTGATGTGCAGCACACTGGGCTGAGCTGAGTGCACACAGACTGAGTCACACTGTGTGACTGGCTGCTGCTGTGTATCGTTTTTTTTCAGGCAGAGAACGGATATAGCAGAGAACGGATATATTAAAATAAATAAAAGTTAACTAACAACAACTGCACTGGTCACTGTGGTAAACTCTGTCTGACTCTGCACAATCTCTCTCTCTCTTCTAATCTAATTTCTAATGGAGAGGACGCCAGCCACGTCCTCTCCCTATCAATCTCAATGCACGTGTGAAAATGGCGGCGACGCGCGGCTCCTTATATAGAATCCGAGTCTCGCGAGAATCCGACAGCGTCATGATGACGTTCGGGCGCGCTCGGGTTAACCGAGCAAGGCGGGAGGATCCGAGTCTACTCGGACCCGTGAAAAAAACATGAAGTTCGTGCGGGTTCGGTTTCAGAGAAACCGAACCCGCTCATCTCTAGTAATTACCCTGCACAGAAACAATGTAACCCCCCCAAATCTAACTCTCTCTGCACATGTTGTATCTGCCCCCCCCCCTCCTTTGCAGTGCACATGGGTGGTCATTCCGAGTTGATCACTCGTTATTTTTTTTCCCGCAATGGAGCGATTAGTCGCTAATGCGCATGCGCAATGTCCGCAGTGCGACTGCGCCAAGTAAATTTGCTATTAAGTTAGGTATTTTACTCACGGCATTACGAGGTTTTTTCTTCGTTCTGGTGATCGTAGTGTGATTGACAGGAAGTGGGTGTTTCTGGGCGGAAACTGGACGTTTTCTGGGAGTGTGCGGAAAAACGCAGGTGTTTCAGAGAAAAACGCGGGAGTGTCTGGAGAAACGGGGGAGTGGCTGGGCGAACGCTGGGTGTGTTTGTGACGTCAAACTGGGAACGAAAAGGACTGAGCTGGTCGCAGGGGCAGAGTAAGTCTGGAGCTACTCAGAAACTGCGGGGTAATCGTTACGAGAAAATTAGCGAATCTTTCGTTCGCAATTCTGCTATGGTAAGATACACTCCCAGTAGGCGGTGGCTTAGCGTGTGCAATGCTGCTAAAAGCAGCTAGCGAGCGAACAACTCGGAATCACCCCCATGGTTTTGCCCATCTGCTAACAAATTTGCTGCTATGAACAGGTCTGAATTAGGCACATAATTATTTGAGAAACTGATTTAAGTATATTAAATTCCTGGATTTTAAAAAGACAAGGGTACATTTACTATTACTAAGCAGTGATAAGAGTGGAGAAGTGAGCCAGTGGAGAAATTTCCCCATCAACCAATCAGCAGCTCTGTATCATTTTATAGTATGCAAATTATAGATGTTACTTCAGTGCTGATTGGTTGCCATGAGCAACTCCTCCACTGGCTCACTTCTCTGCTCTTATCACTGCTTAGTAAATGTACCCCAAAGAGAGGTAGCAAACAGGTGTCACAGTAAGAATGGAAGATATATAAAATACCTCCCAACATGACCCTCTCCAGGAGGGACACAATGCTCTGCTTCTGGACTTTTCTATTAATGTATGATTACCGGCACATATGTTGAACAGGTTAATGGATAAGAAAGGTGTTTCAACACAGGTGATGGCAATCAAACATTAATAGAAAAGTCCATAAGCAGAGCATTCTGTACCTCCTGGAGAGGGTCATATCGGGAGGTATGATATAAGATGACCAAACTTAACTAGGTACGCCAGGCTTTCCCAACCGCGGTCCTCAAGGCACACCAACAGTGCAGCTTTTAGTGATATCCAGGCTGCAGCACAGATGGTTAAATAAAAATAAGTGAGCTACTAATTAAGTCACCTGTGCTGAAGCCTGGATATCACTAAAACCTGCACTGTTATGCTGCTTTCAGATCGCAAATGTCGGATTCCACCCGGTAAGAGAAACGTGTCCACACCGGGTGGGATCCAGCATTTGCTCTCCTCTGCTGGCTTTCCGACCTGGGTCGGATGCCATAGCAGCGGGGTGCCCAGCAGGGGCGGGGGTGGAGGCAGCACTGGGAGATTAGCTCATCTCCTGCGCCGCCTCTCCCTATGCTGTTAATGGGAGCCGTGTCGCATCGGAACGGCTCCCATTCACACTGCACCTGACCCGGTATTCAACCCGGTAATAACCCTTCTTTTTTACCGGGTTGAATTACCGGGTCAGGCGACCCGCTAATTCTGCAAAGTAGCTTTCACATCGCACACTGACCCGTTTCGACACGGCAATATGCCGTATCGATACCGGGTCATTTGTGCGATGTGAAAGGGGTATTAGTGTGCCTTGAGGACCGTGGTTGGGAAAGCCTGAGGTATGCACTTGAACAATGGAACAAACAATGCCACTGCAATTTCACTCCAATGATACAATCCCAGAACACATGATTTGGAGCATACACACTACAGTAAGCAATCTTCCAAATAATGAAATGATACATTGTGTCCAGGGATTATATTCATTTAATCATACCTCCCAACTTCTGTCTCTAGAAAGGAGGGACATCTGCACGCGCCCTCCCAAAAAAGGGGTGTGGCCTATGGAAAAGGGGACATGGCTTCGCGGTAGGGCCCGTGATCGCGAGCCATGCACCGTTTTCATCACTGGGGGTCATGTCCAGTGCTCTGTGAGCTGCTGGCATGACCCCTCTCCTTCTGTCTCCACTGTATAGATGCTGTGCGCATGCGCACAGCGTCTATTCACCGCTGCTCTGCTAAGCAAAGCAGCGAGTGCAGGCGCCTCCCAAGTGCCCCCCCCCCCACTGTGGGACACTGCGGCCCCGCAAAAATCGGGACAGTTGGGAGGTATGATTTAATTGTTGCTCCTGTACACACTATGCAATCATGTAGCACAGTGCCAAACTTCAGAGTCCAACATATTATGTGGTCATTTGGTCCTGCAATGTGGTCATGTGCTACAGCATGTCATACCATATGATACGCAGGACAACAGGTGGGACAATGCAACGAACTACGTGTGTAAGCGAACTGCGCATGGGCTAGCGCCTCAAAGCGCTGGCGCGTGCCAGATAGCCGTCGGTTGTCTCAGCCCTGCGATCGCTTCCGCCTGATTGCCAGGCAGAGGCGGTCACTGGGCGGGAGGGGGCGGTCTGGCAGTGTTTGGCCGCCGTTTAGGGGATGCGGTCCGGGCAACGCAGGCGTGCCTGGATATTTGGGGGGGCCGTCACACCCAGCCATTGCGACCCTCGCAGCGATGAGTAGCTCCTGCCATCGTGCACTGCAATGCTTTTGTATTTGTGCTGTGGGGTCGGTCCTGACATGCAGGCGGACTAGCCCTGTGCTGGGCGTCCCCTCACATGTCTGGGAAGCTGATCGTAGATGTGCTAAATTTAGCACATCTACGATCAGGTCTGAATTAGGCCCACTATGCAATGGTTGTGGCAATCCATCGCAGATTGCAAGATTGACCAATTTATTGTATAGTGTGAGTTTAAGGGCCTACCCACTAGCCGATTTCTGCATAAAAAATAAACGATAACGACATTAATGTTGTTATAGTTTACTTTTAGCTTGAAACCGGCCAGTGTGTAGGGGAGTCAGATTGATGAACGATGAACGATGCGCGCTCCTGCATGTCACTCAGCGTTCATCAATATTGAGCTGACATGCAGCTCAACCCATCAATGTTGGGCTGAGCTGCATGTTTGGAAATGGCGGTGATGACGTCACTGAACGTTATCGTTGAACGATAACGTTCAGTGTGTACGCACTATGGGGCAAATTCATTATGAATCGCCAGTAGCGATTCGTACAGAATTTTTGCTGAGGGGCCGCGGGCGCATGCGCAGCAGGACCTACTGCGACTGCAATTTCTGTGGGGGGGATGCAGAAATTACGATCATCTCTGCCTGTCAATCAGGCAGAGGCGGTCGCGGGGCAGGAGGGGGGCGGCAACACTCCGTTTTCTGGGTGGAAACGGTGCGTTGCGGGGGCTTGCCAGCCCAAACGGTGGGCTGGTACGCATGAACGGGGCGTGTCGGGGATGCAGCCGCAGCAGCTGCGTGACATCACACGCAGCTGTTGCGACAACAAAAATGGCGCTGGGACTCCTGCGGCTGCTGCTAAGCTGCGCCGGCAGGAGTCATCCTTAATTTCTGCTAACAAGCAGAAATTGCGTGCTGTTCGCAATTTCTGCTTGAAGCAGGGGGGGGAGGCGCCGGTCAGCATGCTGGGCGGCCTTGCCCAGCGCCGGGCGGGGCCTCCAACATGCGTGCTAATGGGTAGCAAATTCTGCTGATTAGCAGAATTTGCTAACCTTACTGAATTGGCCCCAATATCGTTGAACGCTATATCGTTCAATGATATAGTCATCCATCGCAGCCGTTCCGCCATCGGGTAGTGTGTACCTGCCTTATGCTTAAGGGAAATTAGATTATCAAATGCAATTATTAAATGATGATAAGTTAAAATAACTGTATTAATCGACTGATTAAAAAACAAACAGAGAACATTTTATATGTCCATAGCTAATATGGCTGAATTACAATTAGTGATGTGCACCGGACATTTTTCGGGTTTTGTGTTTTGGTTTTGGATTCGGTTCCGTGGCCGTGTTTTGGATTCGGACGCGTTTTGGCAAAACCTCCCTGAAATTTTTTTGTCGGATTCGGGTGTGTTTTGGATTCGGGTGTTTTTTACAAAAACCCCTCAAAAACAGCTTAAATCATAGAATTTGGGGGTCATTTTGATCCCATAGTATTATTAACCTCAATAACCATAATTTCCACTCATTTTCAGTCTATTCTGAACACCTCACACCTCACAATATTATTTTTAGTCCTAAAATTTGCACCGAGGTCGCTGGATGACTAAGCTAAGCGACCCAAGTGGCCGACACAAACACCTGGCCCATCTAGGAGTGGCACTGCAGTGTCAGACAGGATGGCACTTCAAAAAAATACTCCCCAAACAGCACATGATGCAAAGAAAAAAAGAGGTGCACCAAGGTCGCTGGATGGCTAAGCTAAGCGACACAAGTGGCCGACACAAACACCTGACCCCTCTAGGAGTGGCACTGCAGTGTCAGGTAGGATGGCACTTCAAAAAAATAGTCCCCAAACAGCACATGATGCAAAGAAAAATGAAAGAAAAAACAGGTGCAAGATGGAATTGTCCTTGAGCCCTCCCACCCACCCTTATGTTGTATAAACAGGACATGCACACTTTAACAAACCCATCATTTCAGCGACAGGGTCTGCCACACAACTGTGACTGAAATGACTGGTTGGTTTGGGCCCCCACCAAAAAAGAAGCAATCAATCTCTCCTTGCACAAACTGGCTCTACAGAGGCAAGATGTCCACCTCCTCCTCATCGTCCGATTCCTCACCCCTTTCACTGTGTACATCCCCCTCCTCACAGATTATTAATTCGTCCCCACTGGAATCCACCATCTCAGGTCCCTGTGTACTTTCTGGAGGCAATTGCTGGTGAATGTCTCCACGGAGGAATTGATTATAATTCATTTTGATCAACATCATCTTCTCCACATTTTCTGGAAGTAACCTCGTACGCCGATTGCTGACAAGGTGAGCGGCTGCACTAAACACTCTTTCGGAGTACACACTGGAGGGGGGGCAACTAAGGTAAAATAAAGCCAGTTTCTGCAAGGGCCTCTAAATTGCCTCTTTTTCCTGCCAGTATACGTGCCAGTGACGTGCCTACTTGGATGCGGTCACTCATATAATCCTCCACCATTCTTTCAATGGTGACAGAATCATTTGCAGTGACAGTAGACGACATGTCAGTAATCGTTGGCAGGTCCTTTAGTCCGGACCAGATGTCAGCACTCGCTCCAGACTGCCCTGCATCACCGCCAGCGGGTGGGCTCGGAATTCTTAGCCTTTTCCTCGCACCCCCAGTTGCGGGAGAATGTGAAGGAGGAGCTGTTGACTGGTCACGTTCCGCTTGACTTGACAATTTTCTCACCAGCAGGTCTTTGAACCTCTGCAAAGGCGACACATGGCTTGACACCTGTTGTCCGCATTTGTGTTAAAATAATTCCACACCGAAGAGGTGATTTTTTTTTGTAATTTGACCAGGCATGTCAATGGCCATATTCGTCCCACGGACAACAGGTGTCTCCCCGGGTGCCTGACTTAAACCACCTCACCATCAGAATCCTCCTTGTCAATTTCCTCCTCAACGCCAGCAACACCCATATCCTCATCCTGGTGTACTTCAATAGTGACATCTTCAATTTGACTATCAGGAACTGGACTGCGGGTGCTCCTTCCAGCACTTGCAGGGGGCGTGCAAATGGTGGAAGGCGCCACCTCTTCCCGTCCAGTGTTGGGAAGGTCAGGCATCGCAGCCGACACAATTGGATTCTCCTTGGGGATTTGTGATTTAGAAGAACGCACAGTTCTTTGCTGTGCTTTTGCCAGCTTAAGTCTTTTCATTTTTCTAGCGAGAGGATGAGTGCTTCCATCCTCATGTGAAGCTGAACCACTAGCCATGAACATAGGCCAGGGCCTCAGCCGTTCCTTGCCACTCCGTGTCGTAAATGGCATATTGGCAAGTTTACGCTTCTCCTCAGACGCTTTTACTTTTGATTTTTGGGTCATTTTACTGAACTTTTGTTTTTTGGATTTTACATGCCCTCTACTATGACATTGGGCATCGGCCTTGGCAGACGACGTTGATGGCATTTCATCGTCTCGGCCATGACTAGTGGCAGCAGCTTCAGCACGAGGTGGAAGTGGATCTTGATCTTTCCCTATTTTACCCTCCACATTTTTGTTCTCCATTTTTTAATGTGTGGAATTATATGCCAGCATCAATAGCAATGGCCTACTACTATATATACTGCGCACAACTGAAATGCACCACAGGTATCGATGGATAGTATATTTGACGACACAGAGGTAGGTAGAGCAGTGGCCTTCTGTACCGTACTGCTATATATTATATACTGGTGGTCAGGAAACTGTGCAAAACTGAAATGCACCACAGGTATGGATGGATAGTAAACTTGACGACACAGAGGTAGGTAGAGCAGTGGCCTTCTGTACCGTACTGCTATATATTATATACTGGTGGTCATCAAAAATATGCACTGTACTCCTACTATATACTACAATGCAGCACAGATATGGAGCGTTTTTCAGGCAGAGAAAGTATAATCCTGGTGGTCACTGGTCAGCAAAACTCTGCACTGTACTCCTCCTATATAATACTGGTGGTCCCCAGTCCCCACAATAAAGCAGTGTGAGCACAGATATATGCAGCACACTGAGCACAGATATGGAGCGTTTTTCAGGCAGAGAACGTATAATACTGGTGGTCACTGGTCAGCAAAACTCTGCACTGTACTCCTCCTATATAATACTGCTGGTCCCCAGTCCCCACAATAAAGCAGTGTGAGCACAGATATATGCAGCACACTGAGCACAGATATGGAGCATTTTTCAGGCCGAGAATGTATAATACTGGTGGTCACTGGTCAGCAACTGTACTCCTCCTATATAATACTGGTGGTCCCCAGTCCCCACAATAAAGCAGTGTGAGCACAGATATATGCAGCACACTGAGCACAGATATGGAGCGTTTTTCAGTCAGAGAACGTATAATACTGGTGGTCACTGGTCAGCAAAACTCTGCACTGTACTCCTCCTATATAATACTGGTGGTCCCCAGTCCCCACAAGAAAGCAGTGTGAGCACAGATATATGCAGAACACTGAGCACAGATATGGAGCGTTTTTCAGGCAGAGAACGTATAATACTGGTGGTCACTGGTCAGCAAAACTCTGCACTGTACTCCTCCTATATAATACTGGTGGTCCTTAGTCCCCACAATAAAGCAGTGTGAGCACAGATATATGCAGCACACTGAGCACAGATATGGAGCGTTTTTCAGGCAGAGAACGTATAATACTGGTGGTCACTGGTCAGCAAAACTCTGCACTGTACTCCTCCTATATAATACTGCTGGTCCCTAGTCCCCACAATAAAGCAGTGTGAGCACAGATATATGCAGCACACTGAGCACAGATATGGAGCGTTTTTCTGGCAGAGAACGTATAATACTGGTGGTCACTGGTCAGCAAAACTCTGCACTGTACTCCTCCTATATAATACTGCTGGTCCCCAGTCCCCACAATAAAGCATTGAGCACAGATATTTGCAGCCACCTGAATAAAACTAAGAGGACGCCAGCCACGTCCTCTCACTATCATTTCCAATGCACGAGTGAAAAATGGCGGTGACGCGCGGCTTTATATAGAATCCAAATCTCGCGAGAATCCGACCGCGGGATGATGACGTTCGAGCGCACTCGGGTTAACCGAGCAAGGCGGGAGGATCTGAGTCTGCCTCGGAACCGTGTAAAATGGGTGCAGTTGGGGGGGGGGGGGGGGTTCGGATTCCGAGGAACCGAACCCGCTCATCACTAATTACAATTTTTACTTATTGCTATACTGTATGAACCTCCACTGATTTATGCTTTTTGCTGTCCCCGCCAAATACAGTGTGACGTGTATGCCTTGCTGACATGGGTGCCCAAGACTGTTTATTAGTATTATTCTGATTACCAGTATTCTTAGTGTATGAAGTATGCACCTGCATTGTTCTTTTTGCTGCATGGCACTACAAGTCTCTCTCTCACACACACACACACACACACACACACACACACACACACACACACACACACACACACACACACACACACACACACACACACACACACACACACACCCACACCCATCATTTTTGTCCATGATAGTTGCAAGATGTTGGGTATGGGATGCCGGCGACCGTGATCCCGACGGTTATAGAAATGTGGTCATAGAAATGCGGTCATAGAAATGGAGGCATACCGCGAGTCCGCGCACCCGTGCTGGTTGCGTGCCCCTGCCCATCTCCATGGAAATAGGGCATGTCGCGAGTCCACGCTCCCTAACTCGCGGCACGCCCCCGACTTCAGTGCCCGCGCGCCCCGTATATGGCATGCCCACCCCTGGCATGTGTCCACGAAGGCACGCATGTACACACATGCCAGGGCCAAATTCGGACCCCAGTTCGTCCCTGATTATGACATACTGTACATAAACAATTTGCTAGCACCTAATCTGACCACAGAATTGAATCTTGAAGAAGTTACTATGTGACAATGGGGGTCATTCCGAGTTGTTCGCTCGTTATTTTTTTCTCCCAACGGAGCGATTAGTCGCTAATGCGCATGCGCAATGTCCGCAGTGTGACTGCGCCAAGTAAATTTGCTATGCAGTTAGGTATTTTACTCACGGCATTACGAGGTTTTTTTCTTCGTTCTGGTGATCGTAATGTGATTGACAGGAAGTGGGTGTTTCTGGGCGGAAACTGGCCGTTTTATGGGTGTGTGCGAAAAAACGCTACCGTTTCTGGGAAAAACGCGGGAGTGGCTGGAGAAACGGAGGAGTGTCTGGCCGAACGCTGGGTGTGTTTGTGACGTCAAACCAGGAACGACAAGCACTGAACTGATCGCAGATGCCGAGTAAGTGTGGAGCTACCCAGAAACTGCTAAGAAGTGTCTATTCGCTATTATGCTAATCTTTCGTTCGCAATTTTGATAAGCTAAGATTCACTCCCAGTAGGCGGCGGCTTAGCGTGTGCAAAGCTGCTAAAAGCAGCTTTCGAGCGAACAACTCGGAATGACCCCCAATGTCTCAATATTAGATTCATGCTGTAATAAATGTTGTTTTCACCTTCTGATTCACTGTCCTCGCCCATTATATTGTGTTCCACTTTCCTTTGTACATATCCCTTTGTCCATTCTGAAAGTATTTTTTTTTTTAAATGTTTGTCTCTTACAACTCTAGGGTGTCAAACACTGTTGTAAAAAACAATGTGAAGGTCTCCTGCGAAATTCCTGAGAGAAAGGTCATCAATATCAATATTTCACAACACTCCTTCTTGGTTGATCTGATTGAAACTATTAGGACTCGAAGAGAACCTTGCAATGCCTCTACCTCCGCTAGTGTGACCCCCCCTGTAGCCCCCGTAGCATTTGCGGTAAGATGTCTTCAATATTAAATGTAATCCCATACCATAAATTATATTATTTGGTTGAGTTAGTAAATTGAAAAACAATTCTTTAATTGCATCTAATGTTGCATACAGTGATATATGTAATCCCACGCTTACACAAAATAAAGAAATGATTACTCTGCAAAATAAAGTTTAACAAATACACATCATAGGACACAAGGGGGCGGATGTATTATAATTTACTTTACGTTCCTTATTGGCGCTGTGTCTCTGCTCCTGTTTATCGCCGGGATCTACTGGCACGTATCACCGGAATGTATGATCCCCCGGCCTGCCCTCTTAGCGATGCGCTATCTAGGTCCCACAGCGATGCACTGTTTTGCCTTTGAGCGTCGGTCGTTGTGTGTGCACATGCGCCGTCACCCCAGTGCGCATGCTCGGATAGGCTGTTAGGATGCAGGGAATTAAGGAGACGCGGGGAGACGTGTGGGGGTGATGTCAGAGGCCGCTAGGGAGACGTGTGTGGCAGCGAACAATAAAGTTATTTCTGCTGCAGGGTACACTGGGCTCCACAAGGAATAGACATAGGGGTGTAGAGTAGGATCTTGATCCGAGGCACCAACAGGCTCAAAGCTTTGACTGTTCCCAGAATGCCTCCCTGCACAGGAGCTCAGTTTTGTAGTTGGTGCTGCAGTAAGCAGGCACATAACAGAGGGGCTGCTCCAGGCAGCCCTAAGAAGAGCTTTTTTTGAAGAAAAAAGTGAAGACTTCAATGGCAGCAGCGATGGTAAATGTCAGAAGACATTCACTGCTGCAGCTCCAGCTCTCCCCAGCGGCGCTGTACACTCCCGAGCCCTGGTTGCCGGGTAACTACAGCAGGAGGCTCCGGTTTTCTTCACGTCAGGCACACACGACTGGGGCTCTCCGGGATCACGTGGCCGCGCTTCGGGAGGTGGTGAGTGGGTCCCACTTGCGGGACCCGGTCTTTATCGCGATCCGGCGCGGTCAGTGGTAGGCGGGCCCCGCGCGCTGGCGGTGGACACTGTGGCAGTACAGGCGATCCCACTAGATCACCAGGGCATGGGTGCAGGTCAGGTTTTCTCTCTAAACCATTTTCAGTAGCCCACAGTACCCAGTGGTTTTGCCAGCAGAGGGGATAAGGCTTAGACATGAAGCCCCTCCCCCAGCCCCAGGGCACCATTTCCCGCAAATATTCCCGCCCTGGAGCTGCATATCTGTCTATCCCTCACTCCCTGTCAGTGTCTGCGGCGCCATTATCCCTCAGCTTCACTGTTCCTGGGACTGCTTGGGCAAATCCTCCTGTGTAAAGCCGCCTGGTTGTCAGTGCTGTGACTTTACATGACACTTAAGTATTCTACCTGCCTTTTTAGACAGTGTTAGTTAAGAAAGAGTGCATTTAGTCAGGGTTTTCTAGTACAATTGTAGCACCCCGTGAAAGCACCCATGTACCTAACAAATAAGGCAAAGTTAGAACTGAAATAAATGCATGTTATACTGACTTTATTAAGAAAGAATGTATATTTGTATATGTATACATTCCCTCACCGAGGGATATTAGGGCACTCTGCCTAAATGGCTCTCATAGAAAGGGGTAATAGTTGGGGTCTCCCTCATAGAGGGGAGTCGGAAATAATTGTCTGGATGCCAGATTTAAAGACTGTGTCCCTCTACCAGCCCCTGAAGGAGGGATGGCACGAGACTACAGTGCTGTAGGCCAGCTCGCGGAGAAAACGCAATGAGCAGGACTGATCCGGGTACCCTGGAGGAGCCTATAAGTAGACTGGAGAAGGGACTGTTAGGTCGGTTACCAGAGATCGTGAGGAGGAGACAAGGCACTGCGGCTCAGCATTACCCCGGAGAGAAGTGCGACATCCCGGAGACGGCGTGACCCTAGTCCTGGAGGTGGCTCGCTTGAAGATCCGTGTCCCCAAAGCAGCACACCTTTAGAAGCTGTAGAGCGGGAGCGGCAGCGGAGAGGAGTACACGGCTGACAGAGAAAAGACGCAGTGTTGCCAGTGTGGCGGAACCAGCCGCGTCAGAGACCCTCGGTTTTCGTGGAGATTACCTGGGGCCACAGCATTCACCGGATATCGGCCTCCAATGACCCCGGGTGGTGCAGTGTGATTTCGGCTAAAGAGGACAGCGGCCGTGGCGGTGGGGTTGTGTCTATGTTGCCTTCGTGCAAAGGACCTGGACGTGACAAAACGAGTGGGCAGGAGAGAACTTCCGCCCTTACAGCTCCTAAATGTTTTCTTCGTTCTCCGTCCGTTTGGGGTATTTATTTTTTCTATGCAGCATTGGACGCTCGCCACGCATCGGGCACGGTGTCTCGCTCCGCTCCGCTTTGCTCGCCACACTTTTCTATTCCAAATAGATTGTGACATGGACCCAGGGGGTTATGGGAAAGGTCCTCTGCACGAAGAGAATCTAGACGCTACCGTGGCGGTGGTGGCACAGAGGAGTGAGTTGGTCGGCAACGACAGGTAGAGGAGGGATCTCCCACCAGTAACGCCCACGGGAGGTAGCAGAGACTCGGCCCCTCCACCCATAGAGAGGAGTGGTCATAAGGCAGTGAGTGACACCAAAGGGAATTATAATAGACGGCTCCTGACACCCCATATATGGGAAGGGGTGGGCTCAGTTGCTGATGTGCAGAAAGGGCCTTGTACTGAAGGGGATTATCCGCAGCACTACAGTAAGACTTAAGTTAACCTGTCCATACACTGAAGGGAATATAGTATAACACCTTATAGCACAGCAACGATACAGGCTACAGGTGACATTGGAGGAGTTATATGTAATACAGTAGCTATCAGCCTGAAAGAGAACCTGTTAGCACATATAACTTAATCAGCCTGTCATAATAGTGTGACTTTATCCAGAGAGAACTTTCCCACAGCTACCGCGTAGTTACTAGAGATGAGCGCCTGAAATTTTTTCGGGTTTTGTGTTTTGGTTTTGGGTTCGGTTCCGCGGCCGTGTTTTGGGTTCGAACGCGTTTTGGCAAAACCTCACCGAATTTTTTTTGTCGGATTCGGGTGTGTTTTGGATTCGGGTGTTTTTTTCAAAAAACACTAAAAAACAGCTTAAATCATAGAATTTGGGGGTCATTTTGATCCCAAAGTATTATTAACCTCAAAAACCATAATTTACACTCATTTTCAGTCTATTCTGAATACCTCACACCTCACAATATTATTTTTAGTCCTAAAATTTGCACCGAGGTCGCTGTGTGAGTAAGATAAGCGACCCTAGTGGCCGACACAAACACCGGGCCCATCTAGGAGTGGCACTGCAGTGTCACGCAGGATGTCCCTTCCAAAAAACCCTCCCCAAACAGCACATGACGCAAAGAAAAAAAGAGGCGCAATGAGGTAGCTGTGTGAGTAAGATTAGCGACCCTAGTGGCCGACACAAACACCGGGCCCATCTAGGAGTGGCACTGCAGTGTCACGCAGGATGGCCCTTCCAAAAAACCCTCCCCAAACAGCACATGACGCAAAGAAAAAAAGAGGCGCAATGAGGTAGCTGTGTGAGTAAGATTAGCGACCCTAGTGGCCGACACAAACACCGGGCCCATCTAGGAGTGGCACTGCAGTGTCACGCAGGATGTCCCTTCCAAAAAACCCTCCCCAAACAGCACATGACGCAAAGAAAAAAAGAGGCGCAATGAGGTAGCTGTGTGAGTAAGATTAGCGACCCTAGTGGCCGACACAAACACCGGGCCCATCTAGGAGTGGCACTGCAGTGTCACGCAGGATGTCCCTTCCAAAAAACCCTCCCCAAACAGCACATGACGCAAAGAAAAAAAGAGGCGCAATGAGGTAGCTGACTGTGTGAGTAAGATTAGCGACCCTAGTGGCCGACACAAACACCGGGCCCATCTAGGAGTGGCACTGCAGTGTCACGCAGGATGTCCCTTCCAAAAAACCCTCCCCAATCAGCACATGATGCAAAGAAAAAGAAAAGAAAAAAGAGGTGCAAGATGGAATTGTCCTTGGGCCCTCCCACCCACCCTTATGTTGTATAAACAAAACAGGACATGCACACTTTAACCAACCCATCATTTCAGTGACAGGGTCTGCCACACGACTGTGACTGATATGACGGGTTGGTTTGGACCCCCCCAAAAAAGAAGCAATTAATCTCTCCTTGCACAAACTGGCTCTACAGAGGCAAGATGTCCACCTCATCTTCACCCTCCGATATATCACCGTGTACATCCCCCTCCTCACAGATTATCAATTCGTCCCCACTGGAATCCACCATCTCAGCTCCCTGTGTACTTTGTGGAGGCAATTGCTGCTGGTCAATGTCTCCGCGGAGGAATTGATTATAATTCATTTTAATGAACATCATCTTCTCCACATTTTCTGGATGTAACCTCGTACGCCGATTGCTGACAAGGTGAGCGGCGGCACTAAACACTCTTTCGGAGTACACACTTGTGGGAGGGCAACTTAGGTAGAATAAAGCCAGTTTGTGCAAGGGCCTCCAAATTGCCTCTTTTTCCTGCCAGTATAAGTACGGACTGTGTGACGTGCCTACTTGGATGCGGTCACTCATATAATCCTCCACCATTCTATCAATGTTGAGAGAATCATATGCAGTGACAGTAGACGACATGTCCGTAATCGTTGTCAGGTCCTTCAGTCCGGACCAGATGTCAGCATCAGCAGTCGCTCCAGACTGCCCTGCATCACCGCCAGCGGGTGGGCTCGGAATTCTGAGCCTTTTCCTCGCACCCCCAGTTGCGGGAGAATGTGAAGGAGGAGATGTTGACAGGTCGCGTTCCGCTTGACTTGACAATTTTGTCACCAGCAGGTCTTTCAACCCCAGCAGACTTGTGTCTGCCGGAAAGAGAGATCCAAGGTAGGCTTTAAATCTAGGATCGAGCACGGTGGCCAAAATGTAGTGCTCTGATTTCAACAGATTGACCACCCGTGAATCCTTGTTAAGCGAATTAAGGGCTGCATCCACAAGTCCCACATGCCTAGCGGAATCGCTCCCTTTTAGCTCCTTCTTCAATGCCTCCAGCTTCTTCTGCAAAAGCCTGATGAGGGGAATGACCTGACTCAGGCTGGCAGTGTCTGAACTGACTTCACGTGTGGCAAGTTCAAAGGGCATCAGAACCTTGCACAACGTTGAAATCATTCTCCACTGCACTTGAGACAGGTGCATTCCACCTCCTATATCGTGCTCAATTGTATAGGCTTGAATGGCCTTTTGCTGCTCCTCCAACCTCTGAAGCATATAGAGGGTTGAATTCCACCTCGTTACCACTTCTTGCTTCAGATGATGGCAGGGCAGGTTCAGTAGTTTTTGGTGGTGCTCCAGTCTTCTGTACGTGGTGCCTGTACGCCGAAAGTGTCCCGCAATTCTTCTGGCCACCGACAGCATCTCTTGCACGCCCCTGTCGTTTTTTAAAAAATTCTGCACCACCAAATTCAAGGTATGTGCAAAACATGGGACGTGCTGGAATTTGCCCATATTTAATGCACACACAATATTGCTGGCGTTGTCCGATGCCACAAATCCACAGGAGAGTCCAATTGGGGTAAGCCATTCCGCGATGATCTTCCTCAGTTGCCGTAAGAGGTTTTCAGCTGTGTGCGTATTCTGGAAAGCGGTGATACAAAGCGTAGCCTGCCTAGGAAAGAGTTGGCGTTTGCGAGATGCTGCTACTGGTGCCGCCGCTGCTGTTCTTGCGGCGGGAGTCCATACATCTACCCAGTGGGCTGTCACAGTCATATAGTCCTGACCCTGCCCTGCTCCACTTGTCCACATGTCCGTGGTTAAGTGGACATTGGGTACAACTGCATTTTTTAGGACACTGGTGAGTCTTTTTCTGACGTCCGTGTACATTCTCGGTATCGCCTGCCTAGAGAAGTGGAACCTAGATGGTATTTGGTAACGGGGGCACACTGCCTCAATAAATTGTCTAGTTCCCTGTGAACTAACGGCGGATACCGGACGCACGTCTAACACCAACATAGTTGTCAAGGCCTCAGTTATCCGCTTTGCAGTAGGATGACTGCTGTGATATTTCATCTTCCTCGCAAAGGACTGTTGAACAGTCAATTGCTTACTGGAAGTAGTACAAGTGGGCTTACGACTTCCCCTCTGGGATGACCATCGACTCCCAGCGGCAACAACAGCAGCGCCAGCAGCAGTAGGCGTTACACGCAAGGATGCATCGGAGGAATCCCAGGCAGGAGAGGACTCGTCAGAATTGCCAGTGACATGGCCTGCAGGACTATTGGCATTCCTGGGGAAGGAGGAAATTGACACTGAGGGAGTTGGTGGGGTGGTTTGCGTGAGCTTGGTTACAAGAGGAAGGGATTTACTGGTCAGTGGACTGCTTCCGCTGTCACCCAAAGTTTTTGAACTTGTCACTGACTTATTATGAATGCGCTGCAGGTGACGTATAAGGGAGGATGTTCCGAGGTGGTTAACGTCCTTACCCCTACTTATTACAGCTTGACAAAGGGAACACACGGCTTGACACCTGTTGTCCGCATTTCTGGTGAAATACCTCCACACCGAAGAGCTGATTTTTTTGGTATTTTCACCTGGCATGTCAACGGCCATATTCCTCCCACGGACAACAGGTGTCTCCCCGGGTGCCTGACTTAAACAAACCACCTCACCATCAGAATCCTCCTGGTCAATTTCCTCCCGAGCGCCAGCAACACCCATATCCTCCTCATCCTGGTGTACTTCAACACTGACATCTTCAATCTGACTATCAGGAACTGGACTGCGGGTGCTCCTTCCAGCACTTGCAGGGGGCGTGCAAATGGTGGAAGGCGCATGCTCTTCACGTCCAGTGTTGGGAAGGTCAGGCATCGCAACCGACACAATTGGACTCTCCTTGTGGATTTGGGATTTCGAAGAATGCACAGTTCTTTGCTGTGCTGCTTTTGCCAGCTTGAGTCTTTTCATTTTTCTAGCGAGAGGCTGAGTGCTTCCATCCTCATGTGAAGCTGAACCACTAACCATGAACATAGGCCAGGGCCTCAGCCGTTCCTTGCCACTCCGTGTGGTAAATGGCATATTGGCAAGTTTACGCTTCTCCTCCGACAATTTTATTTTAGGTTTTGGAGTCCTTTTTTTTCTGATATTTGGTGTTTTGGATTTGACATGCTCTGTACTATGACATTGGGCATCGGCCTTGGCAGACGACGTTGCTGGCATTTCATCGTCTCGGCCATGACTAGTGGCAGCAGCTTCAGCACGAGGTGGAAGTGGATCTTGATCTTTCCCTAATTTTGGAACCTCAACATTTTTGTTCTCCATATTTTAATAGGCACAACTAAAAGGCACCTCAGGTAAACAATGGAGATGGATACTAGTATACAATTATGGACTGCCTGCCGACTGCAGACACAGAGGTAGCCACAGCCGTGAACTACCGTACTGTACTGTGTCTGCAGCTAATATAGACTGGTTGATAAAGAGAAGATGTCTATGTAACTATGTATGTATAAAGAAGACTGAAAAAAATCCACGGTTAGGTGGTATACAATTATGGACGGACTGCCTGCCGAGTGCAGACACAGAGGTAGCCACAGCCGTGAACTACCGTACTGTACTGTGTCTGCAGCTAATATAGACTGGTTGATAAAGAGAAGATGTCTATGTAACTATGTATGTATAAAGAAGAATGAAAAAAAACCACGGTTAGGTGGTATACAATTATGGACGGACTGCCTGCCGAGTGCAGACACAGAGGTAGCCACAGCCGTGAACTACCGTACTGTACTGTGTCTGCAGCTAATATAGACTGGTTGATAAAGAGAAGATGTCTATGTAACTATGTATGTATAAAGAAGAATGAAAAAAATCCACGGTTAGGTGGTATTACAATTATGGACGGACTGCCTGCCGAGTGCAGAGACACAGAGGTAGCCACAGCCGTGAACTACCGTACTGTGTCTGCTGCGACTGGATGATAAATGATATAAAAAATATATATATATCACTACTGCAGCCGGACAGGTATATATTATATATTATATAATGACGGACCTGCTGGACACTGTCTGTCAGCAGAATGAGTTTTATTTTTATAGAATAAAAAAAAAAAAAACACACAAGTGAAGTCACACGACGAGTGTTTAACTTTTTCAGGCAATCACAATATAAGTATACTACTAACTATACTGGTGGTCAGTGTGGTCAGGTCACTGGTCAGTCACACTGGCAGTGGCACTCCTGCAGCAAAAGTGTGCACTGTTTAATTTTATTATAATATGTACTCCTGGCTCCTGCTATAACCTATAACTGGCACTGCAGTAGTGCTCCCCAGTCTCCCCCACAATTATAAGCTGTGTGAGCTGAGCAGTCAGACAGATATATAATATATATAGATGATGCAGCACACTGGCCTGAGCCTGAGCAGTGCACACAGATATGGTATGTGACTGACTGAGTCACTGTGTGTATCGCTTTTTTCAGGCAGAGAACGGATATATTAAATAAACTGCACTGTGTGTCTGGTGGTCACTCACTATATAATATATTATGTACTCCTGGCTCCTGCTATAACCTATAACTGGCACTGCAGTAGTGCTCCCCAGTCTCCCCCACAATTATAAGCTGTGTGAGCTGAGCAGTCAGACAGATATATATAATATTATATATAGATAATAGATGATGCAGCACACTGGCCTGAGCCTGAGCAGTGCACACAGATATGGTATGTGACTGACTGAGTCACTGTGTGTATCGCTTTTTTCAGGCAGAGAACGGATATATTAAATAAACTGCACTGTGTGTCTGGTGGTCACTCACTATATAATATATTATGTACTCCTGGCTCCTGCTATAACCTATAACTGGCACTGCAGTAGTGCTCCCCAGTCTCCCCCACAATTATAAGCTGTGTGAGCTGAGCAGTCAGACAGATATATATAATATTATATATAGATAATAGATGATGCAGCACACTGGCCTGAGCCTGAGCAGTGCACACAGATATGGTATGTGACTGACTGAGTCACTGTGTGTATCGCTTTTTTCAGGCAGAGAACGGATATATTAAATAAACTGCACTGTGTGTCTGGTGGTCACTCACTATATAATATATTATGTACTCCTGGCTCCTGCTATAACCTATAACTGGCACTGCAGTAGTGCTCCCCAGTCTCCCCCACAATTATAAGCTGTGTGAGCTGAGCAGTCAGACAGATATATATAATATTATATATAGATAATAGATGATGCAGCACACTGGCCTGAGCCTGAGCAGTGCACACAGATATGGTATGTGACTGACTGAGTCACTGTGTGTATCGCTTTTTTCAGGCAGAGAACGGATATATTAAATAAACTGCACTGTGTGTCTGGTGGTCACTCACTATATAATATATTATGTACTCCTGGCTCCTGCTATAACCTATAACTGGCACTGCAGTAGTGCTCCCCAATCCCCCCCCCACAATTATAAGCTGTGTGAGCTGAGCAGTCAGACAGATATATATAATATTATATATAGATAATAGATGATGCAGCACACTGGCCTGAGCCTGAGCAGTGCACACAGATATGGTATGTGACTGACTGAGTCACTGTGTGTATCGCTTTTTTCAGGCAGAGAACGGATATATTAAATAAACTGCACTGTGTGTCTGGTGGTCACTCACTATATAATATATTATGTACTCCTGGCTCCTGCTATAACCTATAACTGGCACTGCAGTAGTGCTCCCCAGTCTCCCCCACAATTATAAGCTGTGTGAGCTGAGCAGTCAGACAGATATATATAATATTATATATAGATAATAGATGATGCAGCACACTGGCCTGAGCCTGAGCAGTGCACACAGATATGGTATGTGACTGAGTCACTGTGTGCTGTGTATCGCTTTTTTCAGGCAGAGAACGGATTATAAAGTAAACTGCACTGTCCTCACTAGTAAACTCTCTCCACTCAGTCTCTACACTTCTACAGTAACAGTACTCCTCCTAGTCAGCTCCAGTAAATCTCTCTCAGTCTCTTATAATCTAAATGGAGAGGACGCCAGCCACGTCCTCTCCCTATCAATCTCAATGCACGTGTGAAAATGGCGGCGACGCGCGGCTCCTTATATAGAATCCGAGTCTCGCGATAGAATCCGAGCCTCGCGAGAATCCGACAGCGTCATGATGACGTTCGGGCGCGCTCGGGTTAACCGAGCAAGGCGGGAAGATCCGAGTCGCTCGGACCCGTGAAAAAAAACATGAAGTTCTGGCGGGTTCGGATTCAGAGAAACCGAACCAGCTCATCTCTAGTAGTTACACTGATTTATATGCACGTCAGCCGCAGACTCTGATATTGTGTCGACGTAGATTCAGGCAGAAAGTCTGTCAGCTGTAGCAAACTGACACCAACCAAAGACATCATTGATATCAGCTTTACAAAGTGCTACCAAAGAGTATAAACATAGTACAGCGAGTTGTATACCAAGTCAGGGACGGATCTAGACTTTTCTTTAGGGGGGGCAGTTTACTGTTTAATCTTGACTCCTCCCTCTACAGTCCCAACTCCTCCCATCTGCAGTCCTAACTCCTCCTCTCTCAATTCTGACTGAACTTTTTGAGTGAGACTGAGATAGAGCTTTGTGATTGTTCTATCTACATGTGACTGTGCTATGGGGTAATTGTATTTATTAGCCCTAGTAGCCACACACCAGCAAGTGAGGGGCAAATGCTCTGTAACCCTTGCTCTCCTGGCTCCCCTGTGCTGCTGTGGTATAAGCTGCAGCACATCGTTCTGCCTAAGGCTCTCCCAGGAGAGCTCTCTTCTGCTCAAAAGTGGGTGTGGCTATGACTGTGTTGGGGGGGGGGGGCGGTCGCCCCCTTCGCCCCCCCCCTCCCCCCCCTAGATCCGGCCCTGTACCAAGTTATGCAGGACACATCCTGACACTGTAGCCAGTTTGGATAATATTACAAGTCACGAAAGGTAGCTACCTCATAATTGACAGGAGTTACCAAGTATCCCAGGGATTACAAATAATCTGACTCTGACAACTAAGGAAGGAAATTTCTTTAGCCGAGTTACTTCGGCAGAGACTTCATGTTCACCAACGCATTGGCCATTATTTACTGCGCAGTATAAACACTTCTGTGAGGGTAATAGGGATATCGTTTGATGTACTGTAGATTAGTGATGAGCGCCTGAAACTTTTCGGGTTTTGTGTTTTGGTTTTGGGTTCGGTTCCGCGGCCGTGTTTTGGGTTCGACCGCGTTTTGGCAAAACCTCACCGAATTTTTTTTGTCGGATTCGGGTGTGTTTTGGATTCGGGTATTTTTTTCAAAAAACACTAAAAAACAGCTTAAATCATAGAATTTGGGGGTCATTTTGATCCCAAAGTATTATTAACCTCAAAAAACATAATTTACACTCATTTTCAGCCTATTCTGAACACATCACACCTCACAATATTATTTTTAGTCCTAAAATTTGCACCGAGGTCGCTGTGTGAGTAAGATAAGCGACCCTAGTGGCCGACACAAACACCGTGCCCATCTAGGAGTGGCACTGCAGTGTCACGCAGGATGTCCCTTCCAAAAAACCCTCCCCAAACAGCACATGACGCAAAGAAAAAAAGAGGCGCAATGAGGTAGCTGTGTGAGTAAGATTAGCGACCCTAGTGGCCGACACAAACACCGGGCCCATCTAGGAGTGGCACTGCAGTGTCACGCAGGATGTCCCTTCCAAAAAACCCTCCCCAAACAGCACATGACGCAAAGAAAAAAAGAGGCGCAATGAGGTAGCTGACTGTGTGAGAAAGATAAGCGACCTCACAATATTATTTTTAGTCCTAAAATTTGCACCTCGGTCTCTGTGTGAGTAAGATAAGCGACCCTAGTGGCCGACACAAACACCGTGCCCATCTAGGAGTGGCACTGCAGTGTCACGCAGGATGTCCCTTCCAAAAAACCCTCCCCAAACAGCACATGACGCAAAGAAAAAAAGAGGCGCAATGAGGTAGCTGACTGTGTGAGAAAGATAAGCGACCCTAGTGGCCGACACAAACACCGGGCCCATCTAGGAGTGGCACTGCAGTGTCACGCAGGATGGCCCTTCCAAAAAACCCTCCCCAAACAGCACATGACGCAAAGAAAAAAAGAGGCGCAATGAGGTAGCTGACTGTGTGAGAAAGATAAGCGACCCTAGTGGCCGACACAAACACCGGGCCCATCTAGGAGTGGCACTGCAGTGTCACGCAGAATGGCCCTTCCAAAAAACCCTCCCCAAACAGCACATGACGCAAAGAAAAAGAAAAGAAAAAAGAGGTGCAAGATGGAATTGTCCTTGGGCCCTCCCACCCACCCTTATGTTGTATAAACAGGACATGCACATCATTTCAGTGACAGGGTCTGCCACACGACTGTGACTGAAATGACGGGTTGGTTTGGACCCCCACCAAAAAAGAAGCAATTAATCTCTCCTTGCACAAACTGGCTCTACAGAGGCAAGATGTCCACTTCATCATCATCCTCCGATATATCACCGTGTACATCCCCCTCCTCACAGATTATCAATTCGTCCCCACTGGAATCCACCATGTCAGCTCCCTGTGTACTTTGTGGAGGCAATTGCTGCTGGTCAATGTCTCCGCGGAGGAATTGATTATAATTCATTTTAATGAACATCATCTTCTCCACATTTTCTGGATGTAACCTCGTACGCCGATTGCTGACAAGGTGAGCGGCGGCACTAAACACTCTTTCGGAGTACACACTTGTGGGAGGGCAACTTAGGTAGAATAAAGCCAGTTTGCGCAAGGGCCTCCAAATTGCCTCTTTTTCCTGCCAGTATAAGTACGGACTGTGTGACGTGCCTACTTGGATGCGGTCACTCATATAATCCTCCACCATTCTATCAATGGTGAGAGAATCATATGCAGTGACAGTAGACGACATGTCCGTAATGGTTGTCAGGTCCTTCAGTCCGGACCAGATGTCAGCATCAGCAGTCGCTCCAGACTGCCCTGCATCACCGCCAGCGGGTGGGCTCGGAATTCTGAGCCTTTTCCTCGCACCCCCAGTTGCGGGAGAATGTGAAGGAGGAGATGTTGACAGGTCGCGTTCCGCTTGACTTGACAATTTTCTCACCAGCAGGTCTTTGAAACCCAGCAGACTTGTGTGCGCCGGAAAGAGAGATCCAAGGTAGGTTTTAAATCTAGGATCGAGCACGGTGGCCAAAATGTAGTGCTCTGATTTCAACAGATTGACCACCCGTGAATCCTTGTTAAGCGAATTAAGGGCTCCATCCACAAGTCCCACATGCCTAGCGGAATCGCTCTGTCTTAGCTCCTCCTTCAATGTCTCCAGCTTCTTCTGCAAAAGCCTGATGAGGGGAATGACCTGACTCAGGCTGGCAGTGTCTGAACTGACTTCACGTGTGGCAAGTTCAAAAGGTTGCAGAACCTTGCACAACGTTGAAATCATTCTCCACTGCGCTTGAGACAGGTGCATTCCACCTCCTATATCGTGGTCAGTTGTATAGGCTTGAATGGCCTTTTGCTGCTCCTCTAACCTCTGAAGCATATAGAGGGTTGAATTCCACCTCGTTACCACCTCCTGCTTCAGATGATGGCAGGGCAGGTTCAGGCGTTTTTGGTGGTGCTCCAGTCTTCTGTACGTGCTGCCTGTACGCCGAAAGTGTCCCGCAATTTTTCTGGCCACCGCCAGCATCTCTTGCACGCCCCTGTCGTTTTTTAAAAAATTCTGCACCACCAAATTCAAGGTATGTGCAAAACATGGGACGTGCTGGAATTTGCCCAGATGTAATGCACGCACAATATTGCTGGCGTTGTCCGATGCCACAAATCCACAGGAGAGTCCAATTGGGGTAAGCCATTCCGCGATGATCTTCCTCAGTTGCCGTAAGAGGTTTTCAGCTGTGTGCGTATTCTGGAAACCGGTGATACAAAGCGTAGCCTGCCTAGGAACGAGTTGGCGTTTGCGAGATGCTGCTACTGGTGCCGCCGCTGCTGTTCTTGCGGCGGGAGTCCATACATCTACCCAGTGGGCTGTCACAGTCATATAGTCCTGACCCTGCCCTGCTCCACTTGTCCACATGTCCGTGGTTAAGTGGACATTGGGTACAGCTGCATTTTTTAGGACACTGGTGACTCTTTTTCTGAGGTCTGTGTACATTTTCGGTATCGCAACCCTAGAGAAATGGAACCTAGATGGTATTTGGTACCGGGGACACAGTACCTCCAACAAGTCTCTAGTTGGCTCTGCAGTAATGATGGATACCGGAACCACGTTTCTCACCACCCAGGATGTCAAGGCCTCAGTTATCCGCTTTGCAGTAGGATGACTGCTGTGATATTTAATCTTCCTCGCAAATGACTGTTGGACAGTCAATTGCTTGGTGGAAGTAGTAAAAGTGGTCTTACGACTTCCCCTCTGGGATGACCATCGACTCCCAGCAGCAACAACAGCAGCGCCAGCAGCAGTAGGCGTTACACGCAAGGATGCATCGGAGGAATCCCAGGCAGGAGAGTACTCGTCAGAATTGCCAGTGACATGGCCTGCAGGACTATTGGCATTCCTGGGGAAGGAGGAAATTGACACTGAGGGAGTTGGTGGGGTGGTTTGCGTGAGCTTGGTTACAAGAGGAAGGGATTTACTGGTCAGTGGAGTGCTTCCGCTGTCACCCAAAGTTTTTGAACTTGTCACTGACTTATTATGAATGCGCTGCAGGTGACGTATAAGGGAGGATGTTCCGAGGTGGTTAACGTCCTTACCCCTACTTATTACAGCTTGACAAAGGGAACACACGGCTTGACACCTGTTGTCCGCATTTCTGGTGAAATACCTCCACACCGAAGAGCTGATTTTTTTGGTATTTTCACCTGGCATGTCAACGGCCATATTCCTCCCACGGACAACAGGTGTCTCCCCGGGTGCCTGACTTAAACAAACCACCTCACCATCAGAATCCTCCTGGTCAATTTCCTCCCCAGCGCCAGCAACACCCATATCCTCCTCATCCTGGTGGACTTCAACACTGACATCTTCAATCTCACTATCAGGAACTGGACTGCGGGTGCTCCTTCCAGCACTTGCAGGGGGCGTGCAAATGGTGGAAGGCGCATGCTCTTCACGTCCAGTGTTGGGAAGGTCAGGCATCGCAACCGACACAATTGGACTCTCCTTGTGGATTTGGGATTTCGAAGAACGCACAGTTCTTTGCTGTGCTTTTGCCAGCTTGAGTCGTTTCATTTTTCTAGCGAGAGGCTGAGTGCTTCCATCCTCATGTGAAGCTGAACCACTAGCCATGAACATAGGCCAGGGCCTCAGCCGTTCCTTGCCACTCCGTGTGGTAAATGGCATATTGGCAAGTTTACGCTTCTCCTCCGACAATTTTATTTTAGGTTTTGGAGTCCTTTTTTTTCTGATATTTGGTGTTTTGGATTTGACATGCTCTGTACTATGACATTGGGCATCGGCCTTGGCAGACGACGTTGCTGGCATTTCATCGTCTCGGCCATGACTAGTGGCAGCAGCTTCAGCACGAGGTGGAAGTGGATCTTGATCTTTCCCTAATTTTGGAACCTCAACTTTTTTGTTCTCCATATTTTATAGGCAGAACTAAAAGGCACCTCAGGTAAACAATGGAGATGGATGGATTGGATACTAGTATACAATTATGGACGGACTGCCACGGTTAGGTGGTATAAAAAAACCACGGTTAGGTGGTATATAATACAATTATGGATGGACGGACTGCCTGCCGAGTGCCGACACAGAGGTAGCCACAGCCGTGAACTACCGCACTGTACACTGGTTGATAAAGAGATAGTAGTATACTCGTAACAACTAGTATGACGACGGTATAAAGAATGAAAAAAAAACCACGGTTAGGTGGTATATAATACAATTATGGTTGGACGGACTGCCTGCCGAGTGCCGACACAGAGGTAGCCACAGCCGTGAACTACCGCACTGTACACTGGTTGATAAAGAGATAGTAGTATACTCGTAACAACTAGTATGACGACGGTATAAAGAATGAAAAAAAAACCACGGTTAGGTGGTATATAATACAATTATGGTTGGACGGACTGCCTGCCGAGTGCCGACACAGAGGTAGCCACAGCCGTGAACTACCGCACTGTACACTGGTTGATAAAGAGATAGTAGTATACTCGTAACAACTAGTATGACGACGGTATAAAGAATGAAAAAAAAACCACGGTTAGGTGGTATATATTACAATACAATTATGGATGGACGGACTGCCTGCCGAGTGCCGACACAGAGGTAGCCACAGCCGTGAACTACCGCACTGTACACTGGTTGATAAAGAGATAGTAGTATACTCGTAACAACTAGTATGACGACGGTATAAAGAATGAAAAAAAAACCACGGTTAGGTGGTATATAATACAATTATGGTTGGACGGACTGCCTGCCGAGTGCCGACACAGAGGTAGCCACAGCCGTGAACTACCGCACTGTACACTGGTTGATAAAGAGATAGTAGTATACTCGTAACAACTAGTATGACGACGGTATAAAGAACGAAAAAAAAACCACGGTTAGGTGGTATATATTATAATACAATTATGGATGGACGGACTGCCTGCCGAGTTCCGACACAGAGGTAGCCACAGCCGTGAACTACCGCACTGTACACTGGTTGATAAAGAGATAGTAGTATACTCGTAACAACTAGTATGACGACGGTATAAAGAATGAAAAAAAAACCACGGTTAGGTGGTATATATTATAATACAATTATGGATGGACGGACTGCCTGCCGAGTGCCGACACAGAGGTAGCCACAGCCGTGAACTACCGCACTGTACACTGGTTGATAAAGAGATAGTAGTATACTCGTAACAACTAGTATGACGACGGTATAAAGAATGAAAAAAAAACCACGGTTAGGTGGTATATAATACAATTATGGTTGGACGGACTGCCTGCCGAGTGCCGACACAGAGGTAGCCACAGCCGTTAACTACCGCACTGTACACTGGTTGATAAAGAGATAGTAGTATACTCGTAACAACTAGTATGACGACGGTATAAAGAATGAAAAAAAAACCACGGTTAGGTGGTATATAATACAATTATGGTTGGACGGACTGCCTGCCGAGTGCCGACACAGAGGTAGCCACAGCCGTGAACTACCGCACTGTACACTGGTTGATAAAGAGATAGTAGTATACTCGTAACAACTAGTATGACGACGGTATAAAGAATGAAAAAAAAACCACGGTTAGGTGGTATATATTATAATACAATTATGGATGGACGGACTGCCTGCCGAGTGCCGACGCAGAGGTAGCCACAGCCGTGAACTACCGCACTGTACACTGGTTGATAAAGAGATAGTAGTATACTCGTAACAACTAGTATGACGACGGTATAAAGAATGAAAAAAAAACCACGGTTAGGTGGTATATAATACAATTATGGTTGGACGGACTGCCTGCCGAGTGCCGACACAGAGGTAGCCACAGCCGTGAACTACCGCACTGTACACTGGTTGATAAAGAGATAGTAGTATACTCGTAACAACTAGTATGACGACGGTATAAAGAACGAAAAAAAAACCACGGTTAGGTGGTATATATTATAATACAATTATGGATGGACGGACTGCCTGCCGAGTTCCGACACAGAGGTAGCCACAGCCGTGAACTACCGCACTGTACACTGGTTGATAAAGAGATAGTAGTATACTCGTAACAACTAGTATGACTATGACGACGGTATAAAGAAAGAAAAAAAAAAACCACGGTTAGGTGGTATATAATACAATTATGGATGGACGGACTGCCTGCCGAGTGCCGACACAGAGGTAGCCACAGCCGTGAACTACCGCACTGTACTGTGTCTGCTGCTAATATAGACTGGTTGATAAAGAGATAGTATACAATACTACTAATATACTGGTGGTCAGGCACTGGTCACCACTAGTCACACTGGCAGTGGCACTCCTGCAGCAAAAGTGTGCACTGTTTAATTTTAATATAATATTATTTATCATGTACTCCTGGCTCCTGCTATAACAACCTGCAGTGCTCCCCAGTCTCCCCCACAATTATAAGCTTTATATACAATACATTGATGTGCAGCACACTGGGCTGAGCAGTGCACACAGACTGAGTCACTGTGTGACTGTGTATCGTTTTTTTCAGGCAGAGAACGGATATATTAAATAAAACAAACAACTGCACTGTCTCTGGTGGTCACTGGTCACTGTGGTCGTCAGTCACTAAACTCTGTCTGCACTCTCTTCTAATCTACAGTATCACAGCAATCTCTCTCTCTCTCTCTCTTCTAAATCTAATCTAAATGGAGAGGACGCCAGCCACGTCCTCTCCCTATCAATCTCAATGCACGTGTGAAAATGGCGGCGACGCGCGGCTCCTTATATAGAATCCGAGTCTCGCGAGAATCCGACAGCGTCATGATGACGTTCGGGCGCGCTCGGGTTAACCGAGCAAGGCGGGAAGATCCGAGTCGCTCGGACCCGTGAAAAAAAAGTGAAGTTCGTGCGGGTTCGGATTCAAAGAAACCGAACCCGCTCATCTCTACTGTAGATATACACTTGCTATCAGTAGTAGTAAAACCATACGGGTAGTTAAATTTTGATGATATCTTTACACAATTACCCTGTGATATACATCCAGTTCTTACTGTGTAGTGTTATATCTATTGACTATATAGCTATATATATATATATATATATATATATATATAAAAGCTAGTCCAGTGCAGTATTATTGTTAGTAATAACCTCTGCATTGTACAAACTGTGACTATATGTGTGTGCATTAGATAGCTGAGTGGTGTCCATTTCGTGTCTTTCACTCAACTTGCTATCCCTATATTCTATAACCTGAGGGGGCTTGGTGCGTCAGGTTTTATATTGATATAGGATTTTCACAAAGATATACTTTAATACGTATTTTTCTCTGTAATTTAGTCACCATATCTCTCCTTTATCTCTGCTAGTGCTGACTACACTGCACAGGGGTTTGGGTAAGAGGTATTGTGCTGCTGCCAATTGTACTGTTACCTGATACTGCAAGTTATATCATGTCTGCTTATGAGGGTAACGGTTCTGGGGCTGAACACACTGCCGGTGTTGCTGAAGACACAGATCCCTATGAGGAAAATATAGCAGCTGTGGGCTCTGGTTCTGGGGGCTCCTTGCCCCCCAGTGTGACTGTTGCAACAGAGGTACATAATGACCCACTGTGGCCCACTTTTTCCACGCTTCTACATATGCTAGTTAATAGACTAACACCCCCTATGGGACCCCCAATGCCGGTACAACCGTATGTGGTCCCTGCAGCTAACCCGCCGTGGGCGGACGATTTATCTGCTCAATTGAAGAAGTTGAACCAGTCCCTGACTACTAAAAAGTCTGACCATCGCTCGCCTAAGTCCAAGGGGTTCTCTAAGCGAGCACTTGTCTCCTCACAATCCACTGCTGTCACTGACACCTCGTCTGATGAAGACGGCACTTACACTGACCCCACAGGTTCTGACTCAGATACAGCTGATGGGGAGGGTAGTTCACATGTGGATGTTCCTGATCTTTTGGAGGCTATTAAGTTAATTCTACAGATTACGGATTATCCCGAGCCATCCGTCCCTCCTAAGAAGCCAGATAGGTTCAAGCGTCAGAAGGTGGTTAAACAAGTTTTACCTCACTCTGATCACCTAGTGGATCTACGTCAGGAACCCTGGGAAAACCCGGGTATGAAGTTTGTGCCTCAAAAGAAGATGCTGGCTCGCTATCCCCTCGAACCAGAGCTGTCTAAGAATTGGGAAACGCCTCCTCCAGTAGACTCACATGTGGCTATGATGGTGGTTTCCTCAGCTCTACCTGTCACTACCATCACGTCTCTAAAAGAGCCTACGGATAAACGTGTGGAGGGTTGTCTTAAAGCAATTTACACCCTCACGGGGGCTGCACAAAGGCCCACTATTGCAGCTACATGGGCTGCAGAGGCTATTGAAGCATGGGCCTTGGAGTTAGAAGCTGAAATCTCTTCTGACCATGCTAGACAATGCTTGTCCTATATTGTCACAGCTTCTCGCTATATTAAAGAGGCGGCTTCTGATGCTGGTATCCTAGCAGCCAAGGCCTCTACTACGTCAGTCCTGGCTCGCCAGATATTGTGGCTGAGATCCTGGTCTGTGGATCTGGACTCTAAAAAAACCCTGGATGTACTCCCTTTCAAGGAAGATATTCTGTTTGGGGAGGACTTGAATAAGATAGTGGCTGACTTGGCTACTGCCAAAACTGCCTGTCTGCCAAGTACCGCTTCTTCTGTGTCGAAGGCTAAAGGTACCTCCTATCGCCCCTTTCGTCCTTCAGGTAAAGCAAAAGGTCAGGCGTACAAGAAGCAGGCCCGCACTTCCAAACCAGGTAAGCCAAAGCCAAAAAGAGCCTTGGCGTCCCGTCAGCCAGCTTCCAAGACCGATAAGCCTGCCGCAGGCAGGGTGGGGGGCTGGCTTCTAGGGTATACCCAGGAATGGTTGAAGACCACTTCAGATGCCTGGGTACGGGAAGTCGTCACTCGAGGTTATGCCATAGCCTTCAAAAACCGACCCCCTCGTCGATTTTGCCAGACAGACGTCCCGTTGGACCAGACAAAGGCAAACACTCTGCATTCGGTGGTACAGACCCTCCTGGATACAGGAGTCGTAGTACAGGTGCCTCTTGCGCAGAGGGGCCGGGGGTACTATTCTCCGCTGTTTCTAGTCCCGAAACCGAATGGGTCCTCCCGGCCCATTCTCAACCTCATCGCATTGAACAGGTTTGTGAAGGTTTCCAAGTTCCGTATGGAAACCCTTCGCTCTATAGTTCTGGTTTTGGAACCTGAGGACTACATGGTCTCCCTGGACATACAGGATGCTTACCTGCATATTCCTATAGCAGCGTCACATCAGCAATACCTGAGGTTTGCTATTGGCAAGCTCCATTACCAGTTTTTTATTAAGTTATTTTGGAGGACAAAAAGTAAATTCCTGTAGAACAGGGCCAACGCCTGCTCCGACCTGCTGAAGAGACACAATGGACATAACGATCGGTGCCGCATTGTCCCAGCCATCATACATCGGGAGTGCATCGGATAGACATAGGTACAGAGCAGACGACGAACGGGCAGCAGGCGCAAAGTTCAATAGTTGGAATCCCTCTGTGAACCGCTTCATATATTCCGGTGATGCGGTAAGAGCAGCAGTTAGCGTGCAATATGTGCAAAAAGCACACAGCGCAGGTTCTTACATCTGCCCCAAGATGCCTACTGTGACTGTGGCACTCCAAGAGCAGTAGGGTAACATTTTTCTTTAACTTGTGCATCCTATTTGCATAGCAGAATAGGGAAAAAAGCACTCACAGTACAACAGAGACGCTGAGCTGTGACTGCAACCACACAGGATTTGGTTTTACACACGTACAGTCACAGATCAAGCAATTTATCATTGTACACTAGCAACGCAGTTTTGTCACTTCTATGTGTTTTAATTATGCAAATAACATGCACATTTTAAGCGATAAAAACACTGAACGTGGTTAGTTGCACGGGACCTGGTGTGACAAGAGGGGCTATTCGGCATGACTGTGTATACATATAGAGAGAGAGAGAGATACGCATCTATATGGGGCACTAACAAGTTTCTCGGCCTGAACACATTGGCCATCTCTTCAGAGGTACCTCTAAAGAAACGGCAAGTGCACCACTAATGAAACGGCCAATATACTCAGGCCAAGAAATGCGTTAGTGCCTTCACTCCCTTAAGGACCTACAGCCTTGTATCTCCAGATCACCCTGTGACTTTCCAATGCCAACAGAGATATGTTGCTGAGCCAGTGCTACATACTCTAACACAGTGGTCTCCAACCATAATTGAGGTGTGAGCTACTTTCAGAAAATAAAACCTCACTCCCAATGTGCACGGGCTCCTACGAAAGTGGGTGTGGCCTCACAAATGTGGGTGTGGCCTCACAACTACAAGTACTTCCCCCCGTGTAGTGCCAGATACACAAATAATGCCCCTCAGCAGTGCCAGATACACAAATAATGCCCCCCAGGAGTGCCAGATACACAAACAATGCCCCACAGCAGTGTCAGATACACAAATAATGCCCCTCAGCAGTGCCAGATACTCAAATAATGCCGCCCAGGAGTGCCAGATACACAAACAATGCCCCACAGCAGTGTCAGATACACAAATAATGCCGCCCAGCAGTGCCAGATACACAAATAATGCCCCCCAGCAATGCCAGATACAGTGCCCTTACCAGTGCCAGATACAGTGCTCCTACCAGTGTCAGATACAGTGCCCCGCACAATGCCAGATACAATGCCCCTACTACCAGTGTCAGATACAGTGGCCCCCCACAGTGCCAGATACAATGCCCCCCGCAATGTCAGATACAATGCCCCCCACAGTGCCAGATACAGAGCCCCCACCGCTGTGCTCACCGCTGCTGGATTCTTATACTGCCGCAGTGCTGCTGGAGCTGCTCCTGTATGATGGACGGAAGGGGAGAAGAGCGCACGGCGCGCCTCTCCTCTGAAGTCCGGACTCTGAAAGCAGCGCCACCCCGTGGTGAGGGAAGGGTGACGGGCATTTGAAATATGGAGCTGGTAAGTGAGCCAATCAAAGCTCGCGGAACGGCAGCCAATCAGGTGCCGCCTCTGCCGGACCGCAAACTCTGATTGGCTGACAGCCGCCACCATAGTAAAAATGAAGGGAGGAGGGCAGGAGTGCTAGTGACTTGCCATGCCCATCCGCTCTGCGAGCTACCGAAAATACTACGGCGAGCTACCGGTAGCTCGTGAGCGATGGGTTGGCGATCACTGCTCTAACAGCACAGTTTACACTGATTGTATGAGTGGCTGCTGAGCCGATGCCAGGGACAGACAAAGTCTGTGTCAGGTTAACTCTGACACCCTTCATACAGTGCAGCCTTGGACTTACGGCAGAGCAGCTTTCCAAGTCTGACTAACGGGTCCACTACATGTACGATTTGGTCAGAGCCGAGATTTGTATTCTAAATATAGCAGCACTTTCAGTTTAGTGACTGAGCTTGCAGTTTCCCAGAACGATTAGTACTAGGGTTGGGTATGGGATCCTCGTGGTCAGATTACCAATGCCGGGATCGCGACAACCAGAATGCCGGCTGGGAAAGGGGGTGCAACGAAGCCCCTTGTGGGCTTACTGCATTTGCCACGCTGTGTGCTCAGTGGCTCACTGCACTCGCCACAGGTTCTGTCATGGACACCCAGGAGTGGGAATAGCTGTGGTGGTGCTGCCAGCATTCTGGCAGTCAGGATCCCAGCGTCGGTATTATGACTGCTGGGATCCTGACCGTCGGGATCTGGATAGAGATAGTGACACAAGGGAGAGGCAGAGGGTGAGGCAATGGGTGACATAGAGGCAATGGGTGACAGGGACAAGCAGACTGTGACAGTGAGAGGCAGTGGGTGATGCCAGGGAATGGGTGGCAGGGGTAGAAAGTGGGTGATGCTTGGGGGAGGCAGTGGGTGACATAGAGGATGACGGGGAGATGCAGTGGGTGACAGGAGAGAGAGGTGACGGGGAGAGATAGTGGGAGATGGAGAGGCAGTGAGTGACAATAAAGGGTGATGGGAAAAGGCAGTGGGTGACAGGGAGTAGGTGATGGGGAGAGGTTGATGCTTTGGAGACAGATGGTCACCGGGCCCCCTAAGCCTCTGGGCTCCATAGCGATGGCACCCCCTAAACCACTATAACTACGTGCATGCATGGTACAGTACATATCTCCTATATAATAGCCCAGATCTGTGACTCTGTGCCTGTGTGTATAACGCTGGACGTGACTAGGAGCTCTCATTGGGTTAGCAGCAGGTCTGTCACACCCAGTCCACAGCTAATTGGCCGAGAAACGCCCTACCACACAGGTTACATCCAATGGGATGCTCTGCCCTTTGGCTAATGTGTGTTCCCAGAGCAGGATTAACAATTTGGCTGATGGAGCTGCAGCTCCAGGTACACACCCCAAAATAGGCCCACTGCATCTGCAGCAACATACCCTCCAACAATTTACACATAAAAATCGCTACATATTCGAAAAAGGGGACGTGGTCACGAGTACAGCGATGTGGCCATGCCCCTTTTCCTATACTTTCAATGGAAGTTTGGAGAGCCAGAAATCGGTACAGACCATAAAAAAAGGTCCTGTACCTGCCAAAAAGGTACAGCTGGAGGGTATGCCACTGCATCTGCAGCAAGTCTCTGCACTGTAGATAGGGAACAAAAAAACTTTTACTGCAGTGTCCTATGTCCTGCTGCCAGTGCCTGCCCACTCCACCATCAACAATCCCCACTCCCTAGCCGTGGCGCAGGTGGAACAAAAGCTGCTACAGCCACCGGCATAGATGTGTATGACAGCAGCGCAGCAGAAGGCTTTCATAGCCCTCCCTGCGCCGCATACTCTCTGAGCCCCGGAGCCTCCTCTGCGCGTGATGTCACAGAAGTGCCTCCCCGCCACAGCCGCGCCCAGATGGCCATAGGCCCTGACTTCACAACACAGCACCTGGGCTGCCGGCCTGGAAGCCCTGAGATGGCTAATGTAATGGATAGAGTAGGATAATGTCTGGACACTGAATCAATGTAAAAGGTGACAGTGCTGTGCAGTGCAGTGGGTGTGCAGTGTCACTGACACTGCACAGCACTCTCACCTTTACATTGATCCAGTCAGTCAGTTCTGCCAGCCAGTCACTATTGTTAGCGCCGGTGTCCCAACGCGCCGCATTACAGGGAAGTAGACACACTGAATAAACTACAGCTCCCAGCAGCCCTTAGCGCCAAAGCATTCCAGCGCTAAGGGCTGCTGGGAGCTGTAGTTTATTGAGTGCATCTACTTCCCTGTAATGCGCCACGTTGGGACACCAGCGCTAACAACAGTGACTGGCTGCTCGTCTGCTGTGTGAGTCTCCGGGAGAGCCACTGCCAAAGGCAGGACAGCAGCTTAGCTGCTTCCAGGAGGAAAGGCAGGAGAAGCATTACCCGCTCCTCCCCTCCTCCACTTGCAGTACCTCCGGGCCCCATCCGCTGCACCACCTCCCCTCCACCACCCGCAGTGGCTCCGGGCCCCCTCCCCCACCCGCTGCACCCCCGCACCCCCTCACCCACACCACACCCACCTGCTCCTCCCCCACCCGCAGTGGCTCCGGATCCCCACCCGTGGCACCCACGCAACCGCCCCTCACCCACCCGCATCACCACCGCACCAACCTCCCCACCTGCGGCACCCCCGCAATCACTCCTCCCCCACCCGCAGCACCCCCAGACACCCTCCCCCATCCGCGTCTCCCCAGCACTTGCCACTCCCCCAAACACTACTAGGTGATTCATCAGGCCCTGCGTGTGCTGTTCACACCGTTGCAAGGGGCTACGACCCCTTAACCATTGCACTCCCTTTGTCCGTGCAATACTTACCACTCACACAATTATGATTGGAGGTAATAATCCATATAATACAAATATTGCACTCCACAAAGGTGTGCATGGGGTAAAGGGGCCCCTTACGACGGTGTGAAGCGCGCCCAAAGGGCGCGATGAATCACCTAGTATGGTATAATGGCTGATTACACAGGACTGGTACAGTAAGGTGTATTCGTATAATGAGAGTCCTCACCAGTGAAGAGAGCATTCTGCTAGCGGGAATGGCCTCTCCCGGTCCCATATTGGAAGAGGTGTCCCTGGCTTTCCCCGACCAGAGCTGGACCTTCCAGGACCTGGGGTGGCACAGGAATCAGGCCAAGTGCCATCCACAGCACCATATACTGTACCATGTAACATCCGCAGCTCCATAGCTACTTTGCCACTCTCGTGTACTTATCTAAACCACCTGCAAACTAGGTCACTGTTGAACAGCTAATAGAAATAAGACAAACTACTGTATGACACTCTCTGTTTCTACTATGCCTTCTTCATCACTCAGGCAAGTAATTCACAGCCACTTTTAGTTATCACCATACCAGCCTGAATTTTAGCCATATATACATTGTCAGCATAGTTGCCTAACAATTTAACAAAAAAAGAAAAACTTGAATTGCTATATTTTACCGATACGCCTTAATAATAAGGACATTGTGGGTTATTCAGAGTTGGTCACAGATTTTGAATTGCATGCTGGGAGCCGCCCAGGATAGGGCAAACTCACCCAGCATGTGTGGTGCCATCACATAATTCGATCGCAATTCAATTTTGATTGCATTGCAAAACCCTCAAATATAGGTCGACCCCAAGGCTGCATATGTAGGTGCACCGCTGCCATGTCTGCACAGGCAGGTGCACCGCCACCATGTTTTCGATCTCAGGAAACACAGGCAACATCATTGGCCAGCCCTGAAAATGGCCCTGACACGTCTGCGTTCCTGGTGCACTCCCCCCAAACACCGCTTTGCTGCCCCCAGAAGCCCACCGTCTGTCTGGGATGTGACCGCATAATGATTGATCGCACACACGTACTGCGGCCACTGCGCATTTGCAGACGTCCCAAAAAAATCGACCAATTTTCAGACGTATGCATCCACCTCAGAATAGCCCCCATACTGTATACTGTTGTTAACTGTCACTGAGGCAAAAGCTGAAACTCTACTGTTCCTTCTACTGCTCAGACCTCAGACCAACTGTATGTCCCAGGCAGAAGCAACAGTCTCTCCCTCTCTTCTCTCTCCCCACCCGGCAAGAGGGCTGACAGGCTGACTGCCCCATCCTGGACACTGGCGGGCTTGCTGTTTAAATAAAATAATAAGTAAATTTCTTCTTAATGACAGGAGGGGAACGTGCCTTGATGCCCCCCCCCCCTGAATCCACCACTGCTCTGAGCCCCAATAGACTCTTTTTATCAAAGGATTGTGTTCACATTATACAAAAGAAGGAAAATGGATGCTTCATTACTTGACTGTGTCAGACTGATACCTTTTTTACAAGACTTGCTTCTGTATTTTAACTTTTGTCTACGTTATAGCAATTTTTATTTTTAAAGTATCTACCAAAGACATCAGTCCAGCTTATTGAGCAATCCTGTCATACAATATTCACTTAATGTGTGCTCTAGTTCCTTGTTATAAGATGGCATTGGTTTTATAGATCTGCATTATATTTGCTTTTTATTAATATTTATTTTGGGGATGTTTGCCGAGAGTGAGAGAGAAATGTAAAGTTCTGCAATGCCAAGAACTATCTTATTATTCTCCCATTGCTCTCTTTATTCTCAGACAGCCACTTTAACAGGCCTGAATTTTCTTCCCAGCAAGTAGTACCTGAGCATTTCTAATGCCCAATTTATTGCCAATGCTTCTTTCTTGACAGTGGCATAGTTTCTCTCGTTTACATTTAATTTTCTTATTAAGTATATAAAAGGATGTTCTTCACCCCCTTTGTTCTGGGACAAGACAGCACACACTGTATACCTACATCTGATGCATTAGTTTGTACCACAAATTCTCTTTAAAACTCAGGCACCATCAGAACTGGTTGGGTACACAATGCTCCCTTCAACTTCTGAAAAGCCTTTTCTGCTTCAGGATTCCATTAAACCATAACTGTCTGTTTGCCCTTGCAAATGTCTGTAAGAGGGACTGCAATTTTGGCAAAATTGGGTATAAACCTTCTATAATATCCCATGACTCCTAAGAAAGCTGTCACCTGCCTCTTATTCAGGAGTTATATACAATTTTGTATTGCCCCAATTTTATTAAGTTGGAGCTTTATCAAACCTTAGCCGATGGTGTATCCAAGATACTTTACTTCTTCCATCCCTAAACAACATTTTTTTGGGCTGGTTGTCAATCCTGCCTTATGGATGGAGTCCAACACTGCTTATACCTTGGGTAAGTGAGACTAGCAATAAGGACTATAAATGACTACATCATCCAGATAAGTATATGTCTGTGGGGCCTTAGAAGTCTTTCCATCATCATTTGAAAGGTGAAGGATGCCACATGTAATTCAAATGGCAACATCTTATATTAGAACAACCCTTCTGGTGCAGAAAAAGCTGTCTTTTCTTTAGGGTAACCTTAACCTCTAGGTCAGTGATTATGTCATGTCATGTTTAATTACTTTTACCCGGTAGGTCTGAAAACAAAACTGTTTCTTATGAGAAATTCTTTAGCCCCCTGCTGTTGAACAGTTGAGAGGGTTTTAGCAATTGTTACTTCTGGAATCAAAGGCACTAGGTTTACTGGAGAGACTGAGGTGGCTGACATAGCTACCTATCCTTCCAAGGTATTATAAGATTTACAGATTTGGTCTGGCTTTCTTCTCCTGGGCTGGTGCACTTTATTATTAACCTCCCCCACTTTTTGTAGGATTTCAAAGGGTCCTTACCACTTGGCCAAAAAGTGGGTGGGATCAAATTGTTTTGGATTTTTGAAACATGGTTGTAATGTTGATACTCATTGTGTTGGCATGGCTATAAATGATGTAATGCCTACATTCAGAGGTGTAACCAGAACTTTGGGGACCCCATAGCAATATATTGAAGGGGCTTTTTAAGAGACACCACTCCGCAACAGTTATTAATTTTATGTCCCACAATAGTGACCTAATTAATTTGAAACTGAAATCATAGTAGTGCCCTAGTTAATACTATGCCCCATAATAGTGCCCTAGTTTATTTTACCATCATAGTTCCCGAGTTTACATGATGTCACTTTGTAATGCTGCCAGTACACATTATGCCACACAGTATCCCCAAATCACATTATAATATAGTGTCCCCAGTTCATATTATGCCACTTTACAGTGCTCCCTCTTCATACTGTGTCACATTACAGTGCCCCAGTTCATATAATGCCACACTATAGTGCCTCCATTTAATATTGTGCCTCATTGAAGTGCCCCAGTTCTTATTATGTAACATTATAGTGCCCTCCACATTACAATGAGCAGATCAGATTATGCCACATTACACTGCCCTTAGTTCTTATTGTGCCACATTACAGTGTCCCCTTACCATTATAACATCCCCTACACTCTCCTGTCACTGAAAATGTAATGTCACACAATTCAGGCTGGGCAATGGATCACACCCAATTTCTTAGCAGGCAAATCTGGGAAATTACTATGCAACATTATAACCTGGGTCCAGGCCACTATAGTTACTGCACGCCCATGACGACAGTGTTGAAATGTCAACAATGTGCTTTCAGTCTGATTTCATCCCCAATAGTAAGCATAATGTTAACCCTGACCCTAATGGCAATGTCAACATTTTGTAGGTGCCGACAGTTAATGTCAACATTATTAATGTTGACCTTCTGCTGTTGGACATTGTAATTGGAGACAATCTGAGTGTAACACACACACACACACACACACACACACACACACACACACACACACACACACACACACACTCATACTATATATATATATATATATATATATATATATATGTTATCTAAAACAATCCTATTACAGTATTATAGTAATTGAAATTCAGTCTCAACAATGCACCATGGGGGTGATTCAGACCTGATCGCTGCTGTGTGTTTTCACACAGTGGGTGATCAGATCCTAACTGCGCATGCATATGCACCGCAATGCGCACGTGCGACGGACAACAGCAACAGGCATCACCGGCCAGCGACGGGATGGTGCAAAAAAGCCGATCGCATGGGTGTTCGCAAGGTGATTGACAGGAAGAGGCCATTTGTGGGGGGCAATTGAGCATCTACTGGGAGTGTTCCAGAAAGCGCAGGCGTTACCAAGCATTTGCAGGGAGGGTGTCTGACGTCAGCTCTGGTCACGATCAGCCTCTTCTCATCGCACTGTAGGAGGAAGTCCTGGGCTGCGTAGAGACTGCACACACAGAATTTTTGCACCTCAGCTACACATAGGAACGCACACTTGCACACCAAATTTACACTCCTCCTGTAGGCGGCGACTATCTGATCGCAGGACAGAAAAAAAACGCAGCCCAGCGATCAGATCTGAATTAGGCCTCATGTGTTAACATTGGCACTGTGCTTACCCTTACAAAGGAGAGCATAAAAAGGAAGGTATAATGAGTGTCATGCAGCCTAATTTACATCGATGCTATAACATGCCTGGTGCCGTGTCTCGTAAGCTTTATTTAAGCTTAGTTTATCTTGTGAAAATAATCAGAGCACAATAAGCATAAGATTAATAATATTTTCTTTATTTCTGTAGACCTTTCAGTTTACCTTTGGCTGCATCTGTACCATGCTGGCTATCAATGTTCTCACAATACAACTACCGCTGACTATTTACTATTCAAATACACTTTTTTGGGTGGGGATTCCGGTAAGTAAAGTCATATTCTCTTCCCTATCATGGTCTGTCATATATCCTAACAATCCACATTCTACAGATCACACGCATTTTGTCTTGTCCCAAGCTGCTAATCCACCCCATCTATTTACTAATAGCAAATCTATTTGAATTGCTATTAGCAGGCCAAGAAGAACACATTGCGGAAGTCAAAGAGTTGGGGTTCGGGCCAGATATGCTGCGGGTCAACCCAGTCACATGGCGGTAACAGCAAATACCTGGAAGACAGGAGAGGAATCAGTACAGGGCTGGCATGTGAGCCCACTGGGATGGGAGGGGTTGCAATGCTCAGTTCTCCAAAGTTATCTCTGCACGTGACTGTGGATCACAGGGCTGTAGGGAAGCTGTGGACACACCATACATTTCTCACCTGAGCTCAGCCAGCTGGACCAGATGTCCCATCCCTGGACACAGCGCCAGCTCCACTGAAAGACTGATTGCATCTTAGCGGCAGATCTCATGAAATCTGCCCACTACAAAACCACGCCTCACGCTGCCACGCACAGAATCATAAATTATTTCCAAAGTGAACAGGATGGCGGAATGAATAGGAATGTAACTACTGTAGTTCCACACAGCAGTCTGTGCGGAAGTGGCGGTATGCTATACCGGTGCATACCACCCCACTTCGAGCACTGATTCTACCCCCACACTCTTGACCACACACTTGCACACTATGGCCACACCATGAAGTCCTGGGGACCAAAATCTCTCATGACACACATTAAGATCAGGAACACATAAGTTCAGAAGTGCTGTATATTTATTAGGCCCAGATTTATCAAGCCTTGGAGAGTGATAAATAGCAGGGTGATAAAGTACCAACCAAGCAGCTCCTAACATCCATGTCACAGGCTGTGTTTGAAAAATTACAATTAGGAGCTGATTGTTTGCTACTTTATCACTGTGCAATTTATTACTCTCCAATGCTTGATAAATCTGGGCCTTATTAGCATAGCAGTGTCGGACTGGGGCATGTAGGGCCCACCGGGGGAATACAGTGGTAGGGGCACATGTTTAGGGGTGTGGCCAGTGTCTAAAGGGGGTATGCCCAGCCACCACATTGGTTTGCCTAACCATTTTGCAAGTGTTGGTCCCCTAGATAAATAGATACAGTAAATACTGTAGTGCATGCATGATAATGTACTAGATTAGTAACAGCATAGTCTGAAACCTGATCCCTAGAGGAGGGGTTGGGCCCCAAGGCAGTATGGCCCACTGGTGGTTTCCCCTGTACCCCTGTGGGCCAGTCCAACCCTGCTTATTAGCAGGTACGTGCGGTGAGCTAAATAGCTTAGGGGGCATTAGCTAGCACCAGAGACAGATTTAATTGCAATATATGAGCCAAAGAGTACATCTGGGCATTATACACAGGTGCAGCAGTATATACCCCTGGAAATTTTGTGAGTTTTGATCAGAGATGTGCGGAAAAGATTGCAAGGTGAGGCACTGCCTCACCTGCCATAGACTTTTTACTGCAGAGTTTTGGCTATAAAAATTATTAGAATAATACAAAAAAGATATTTCAAACATATTCTTTGTAGTTTACATATACTTTATACAGTAAAAACTCTGGTGCAAACGTTAGTATGACAGGAAAGGCTCTGCCTCACCTGCCTCACCCCACTGCACGTCACTGCTTATTAGGCAGCATTACATTCCACCAGTGAAAGTTGACTTTTTTTCCTATTATTGTGAGATGGATGATGTATTAAATTTGACATTTTAGAATACTATGAAATTACACTTTTGTAAACTTTTCCCCTTTCTAGTTCATTCTCTCTGGAACATTGGATGTTGTGGCTTACAGATGGCCCAGAACATTTTGGGTAAGTGGACATTATTTTCTTTTACTATATTTACTGTGTATATTTATTATTTATTAACAGTTTCTTATATAGCGCAGCAAATTCCATTTCGCTTTACAACTGGACACAATGATAAGACAAAACTGGGTAATAACAAACAGTCATAGAGGTAGGAAGGCCCTGCTCGCAAGCTTACAATCTATGGGGAAATAGGCATTGATACACAAGGATAGATGCTACCTATTGTATAATGGTCCTCCAGATTGCAAAGGTTCTTGGTGGGCTGCATGATATCACATGACAGCAATAATGAACCAGGATCAGGAGGAAGGGAGAGTGAAGAAAGAAAATATGTAACGGATATGTGTGGACTGTACAGTGGGGATATAATTGGATAGGAAAGCTTATAAAGGTAATGTGAGTGGTTCTGGAATTTGATACGCTTGTCTGAATAGGCGAGTTCTCAAGGAACGCTTGAAGGTTTGGAGACTAGAGGAAAGTCTTATTGTGTGTGGTAGGGCATTCCACAGAGTGGGTGCAGCCCAAAGAAAGTCCTGCAGTCATGCATGGGAGCAAGTAATGAGTGTGTAGGAGAAACGTAGAACTTGTGCAGAGTGGAGAGGTCGGGTTGGGAGATATTTTGAGATGAGTGAAGAGATGTATGTTGGTGTAGTATTGTTAACAGTCTTGTGTGTGAGTAAAAGTATTTTATATTGAAAACGGTAGAATACAGGTAACCAATGTAGGGACTGACATAATGGGTCTGCAGACGATGAACGTCTAGTGAGGAAGTTTAGCCTATAGAAATGTCTTTCTTGCAGAAATCATTACATTAGTGATTAAGGGGTATGTTCATCATGGAAAAATTGTGAACTGAGAATTATTAGTTTTCAATTCTCAGCCTTCTTGTTCACAATTTTTTCAGAATTCATCATTTCTGTATAACAAATTTATAACTTTCAAAAAAACTGCTCCTTTTGCAAAGACAGTTTTTGGAAAGTGATATATTTCTCCTTATAGAAGTGGCAGCCCTCCTCTCCCCCCCAACAATCCCCTCCCCTACTGCAGTCACTGCCGGCTTTGTATCAGCGCCCCCCCCCCCCTAACCGGGATGTGATCAGCGGCGGCCCCCTTGTACTGCCCGACATAATACTGGAGGGCTGCCCGGCTGACAGTGCTCCCCCCCATCTGCCCGTAAATTGACTGGCTGCTTGGGGCTGGCCAGCTGCTCACTACAGCGGTATTACCCCCCCCCCCCGCACCCCCTAACCCGCCAGTAAATAAATTGGTTTCCCAGCTACTCACCGCAGCGGCACCCCCCGTACACACCAACCCGCCGGTAAATGAATTGGCTGCCCGGCTGCTCACTGCTGCCGCGGCACCCCTCTCTGCTGCACAAGCTGCCGTGTAAGTGGCAGCTACTGTAGAGATTCTGAAACAGTTTTGCTATCAAACTCCGGAAAAAAATGCTTTTCCAGAGTTTGATGAATTAACTATTTTTATATTTATGTATCGTTGTTTAGCAAGTTCAACCATTAAAACATTATTTGTTTATGTTCTTATCATTACTGCTTTCCCTGTGTACAGCTTTGGTTTTATTTTCAGAAATGTTCTTCTCCCAATAGGTGGCGCTCTCCTTTATCTCTCACTTACTGACTTTTAGTGCTACCATCCCTGGTATTGTGTTTATTGATAAATCAATGAGAGATTTGCCTGGGATCTACAAATGTGATCTTCAGGATTATGATACCAACGTAAAGTGGGAAGAGTGCCAAAATGAATTTAGGCAATATCAGGTGTGTATCATCTATGTATACTATGGGTCTTATTCAGAGATGTACACACACCCGTGTTTTTCACAGTTGAGTGATTACCTGCTGTCTACGTATGCAACTAAGTCACAGTGTGAATGAGGATTTATTAGCAAAGTGAGGGACCCCAGGGGCAAATGCAGAATTTTTACATGGGTTTTACTTTTTATATAGATGTACATGGTCTTTTAGAATCTTTATTTAGATAGATAGATAGATAGATAGACAAAGGAGGCGGGATGTACTATTAGTCTTCGCGGGCCATCGCACCAATGCTAATCGTATATGTACTAACATATGTGATTAGTATCGCAATGCGATGGCAGAGGCCCCCTATGGAGCTTGGTGGTCCAGAGGAGAGGGTGTGTGGGGACCTCCGGGGGTCTCTGTCACGTCCCTGCTCCAGGAGGTGACGTCTGTAGCCATTTCCGGGCTTTTCCTCCTCCTCCCTGCAGCCGGAAGCACATCTGGCTGTGTTGCTGGGGGAGGAAGAGGCTGGAATCCGGGACTGTGACGGGAGGCTGCCTGCATTTAGGTATGGGGGAACGGCGTGAGCGGCGCTGGGCGGCAGGTGCGGAGGGATGCAGTAAGAAGCCCATAGGCTTTTATAGGGTATCACCATAAAAAGATGAGGATACCGCATCGATACACGGGCAGCCGGGGGTTAGCACATTTTTCCTTTAGTACATCCCACCCAGGATGAGGCAAAATAACTCCTAGATTTTAAATGTCAACAAAACAGGCATGGTAAATGCTATTCCAATGCATAACCTAAAAGTGCATGGAATACAGTTGATTTTCAATTTGTTTTATGTATTATATTGTCCAGATGGCAGTCTTCATTCATGATTATTATTATTATTATTATTATTATCCTTTATTTATATGGCACCACAAGGGATCCTCCGCACCCATTACACAGTACATAATCAAATGAGCAAACAAGAAAACGGCACTTTCAATTCAAGACAATATAAGACAGTTAGGTGCCATCAAAGGGAGTATGGAGTATAATATAGTGTAAGTAAGAAAAGGAAAGGCACATGAGGAAAGAAAGCCCTGCTCTTGCGAGCTTACAATCTAAAAGGTGAAGGGCTGACAGACCGGGGTGACATAGAAGGGGTAGACAGTGAGCATAGACAAGAGGGTTAGGAAGAGAATTGTCTGGGTTTGGTGAAGAAGTGGGTCTTGAGAGCCCAATTGAAGTTTTGTAGAGAGGTGGAGAGTTGGATGGGGAGAGGTAGAGAATTCCAGAGATAGGGAGCAGCACATGCAAAATCTTGTAGGTAAGAATGGGAGGAGGTAATCGGTTGGCAGGAGCGAAGAGGATGGGTGGGAATGTAAAGAGAGATAAGGTCAGAGATGTAAGAGGGAGAAGAGTGGGTGAGGGCTTTGTAGGTGAGTGTGAGTAGCTTGTATTGGATTCTGAATGGGAAGGGTAGCCAGTAGCGGTCCTGCAAGAGAGGGGAGGTGGATGTAGTATGTTTGGTGAGGCAGCATTGAGGATAGATTTGAGTGGAGAGAGGCATTTTTCAGGTAGGCCAGATAGGAGGAGAATACAGTAGTCCAATCTGGAGATGACCAGTGAGTGGATGAGGGTCTCAGTAGCGTCCTGGGTGAGAAAGGATCTGATCCTGGAAATATTTTTGAGATGGAAACGGCAGGTTTGTGAGAGGTACTGAATGTGTGGTTTGAAGGAGAGGGAGGAGTCAAGGATTACTCCAAGACAGCGCACTTGGGGGCTAGAAGAGATAGTAGTGCCATAAATGGATAATGAAATTGTGGGAGGTAAGGTTATGCGGGAGGGAGGGAAGATGATCAGCTCAGTTTTAAACATGTTAAGTTTAAGAAAGCGCTGGGACATCCAGGAAGAGATAGCAGAGAGACAGTTGGAGATATGAGTGAGGAGAGCAGGGGAGGACAGCTAGATTTGAGTATCATCAGCGTATAGATGATCTTGTAAGTCAAAAGAGCTAATGAGCTCACCTAATGAGGATGTGTAGAGAGAGAAAAGGAGAGGCCCCATAACAGAACCTTGGGGGACACCTACTGGTAGAGAAAGTGGAGGGGGGGATAGAGTGATGAGAGGAGACAGAGAAGAAACGATCAGAAAGGTAGGAGGACAGCCAGGAGAGAGCAGTATCACGCAGACCAAGGGTGTAAAGGATTTGCAGGAGGAGAGGGTAGTCCACAGTGTCAAAAGCAGCAGAGAGATCAAGGAGAATAAGTAAAGAGTAGTGGCCCTTGGATTTAGCAGCAATGAGGTCATTGCAGACTTTCGTGGGGGCAGTTTCGGTGGAGTGCAGAGGATGGAAACCAGACTGGAAAGGGTCAAGTAGTGAGTGGGAGGAAAGAAAAACAGTGAGGCGGTTGTAGACAATATGCTCAAGGAGTTTGGATGCAAAAGGGAGAAGAGAGATGGGTTAGTAGTTGGAGAGAGTGGTTGGATCAAGTGTAGTTTTTTAATATAAGGGGAGACAAGTGCATGCTTGAAGGCAGAGGGTACAGTGCCTAATGAGAGTGAGAGATTGAGTACTTGGGCAAGAGGAAGCGGAGAAGGCAGGAGGGAATAGGGTCAAGTGGGGAGGTGGAGGGGGGATGACTGGATGAGGACCATGACTTACTCTCCAGATACAGCGAAGAAAGAGGTGTCAGAGTTGGTAGAAGAGAAGGAGAGGGGGGGGGGGGGGGGTTGGGGAATGGAAGATGGGATTGTTCAGGTTCTGGTGGGATGTTATGTCCTGACAAATGTAGTTAATTTTGGATGTGAAGTACATTATGGTCATCGATTGACTATGGTCATCAATTGCAACCATCAATGGTCGCTTGCCATTTCACCATCGATGGCAGACACATAGCAATCCATATACCAAGGTGCATAGTTTCTTGCTATCTTTGCCTTTGCTCCCATCTCAGAACCAGCAGCTATATGAGGCAAATTACTACAGAAGGGCTAGTACAACAGTGACACCTGTAGACCTAGGAAAGCACATTTATGTGCTTGTCTGCATATACTGTACCAGTTTCAATTATGCCACCGCTGTGTTATGGTGAACATCTTCATTTAAACTCCTGATTTATTTAAATTAGCTCCACATACATAGCGTTAGATAGAAAAACCATTGTCTCTGTATGTTAGAAGTAAACCAGTAGTTGGAGCAGTGACGTGCGGTGGGGTAAGGCAGGTGAGGCAGAGCCTTTCCTGTCATACTTACGTTTGTGACAGAGTTTTGACAGTGTAAAGTATATGATAAATACAAAGATTACGTTAGAAATATCTCCTTTGCATTATTCTAATAATTTCTATAGCCAAAACTCTGGAGTAAAAAGTCTATGGCAGGTGAGGCAGTGCCTCACCTGGCTAACGTTTCCGCACATCTCTGATCAAATCTCACCAAATTTCCAGGAGTTTATACTGCTACACCTGTGTATAATGCCCAGATGTACACTTTGGCTCATATATTGTGTGTAAATCTGGCTCTGGGGCTAGCTAGTGCCACCCGAGCCATTTAGCTCACCGCACGTCCCTGAGTTGGAGCTATCACACTGCTTTCTTGGGTAAGACACCATCAATAACAGCAGCTATAGAACCATAACATGTTTGCTGTTAGATTCTATTTCTGTATCTCACTATGCTACACATTTATTTCCTATTGCTTTTAAATAAAATCTCCAAAAGTCATTATACTGTATTATTGTTAACAGGCTATCTTGAGTGGTTTGATGGTAATGCTGAAATGCCTTGTGTTCTTTGGTCTCATCACGTCTATCATTTCTATCAGCCACGGACTGATAAGGTGTTATAATAGCTGCTCATACAAGGTAGGTGTTACCATGACTTTGCTGAGTGCACTATGAGGTGTATACCAATGCCCAGCGTTATCCTTATGCTCCAGGCTGTTACACCTGTCTATTAATTGGAAATAAAGAGAAGAAAATCAGCTTGTGGTTGGGTAGTCTTTTAACTAATTATGTCCCAGATATATCAAGCCTTGGAGAGTGATAAATTGCATGGTGATAAAGTACCAACCAAACAGCTCCTAACTGCCATGTTACAGGCTGTGTTTGAAAAATGACAATTAGGAGTTGATTGGTTGGTACTTTATCACCGTGCTATTTATCACTCTCCAAGGCTTGATAAATCTGGGCCTAAAATTTACTTTTATGATATGCACTAAAAAATAATAAGGTGCTATTGGTAAAGAAAATTATTTGATATATAACCAGTGCGTACTCAAGATATCATTATAACAGATACAATACAACACAACCAAGCCTCTGTCATCCCTCATTTTCCAAAGATGATCAAGTAACCCTCTGGATCTGGTATCCGGACTCCAGGTCGACAACAAAAAGGTCGACACACCTTAGGTCGACACCAATTGGTCGACACACCTTAGGTCGACATGGGCAAAAGGTCGACAGGAACAAGGCCGACATGGAAAAAGGTCGACATGAGTTTTTCACAATTTTTTTCTTTTTTGGAACCTTTTCATACTTAACGATCCACGTGGACTACGATTGGAACGGTAATCTGTGCCGAGCGAAGCGAAGGCACCATGCCCGAAGCATGGCGAGCGAAGCGAGCCATGCGAGGGGACGCGGTGCACTAATTGGGGTTCCCGGTCACTCTACGAAGCAAACGACACCAAAAAAACATAAAAAATTCATGTCGACCTTTTTCCATGTCCACCTTGTTCCTGTCGACCTTTTGTCCATGTCGTCATTTTGTCCATGTCGACCTAAGGTCTGTCGACCAATTGGCGTCGACCTAAGGTGTGTCGACCTTTTTGTTGTCGACCTGGAGTCCTAGACCCCTGGATCTTCACTCATCAGGGAAAGATGATACCTTGAAAAACACCAATCTGTGGAGATCACAATGCAAGAAAAGATCCACTTTTTTCACTGAACATGTTTGTTCAGAAGTAATAGAAAATTACAAGTTATGGTATCCAGAGGCATGGACACCTTACCAGCCAAAGGAATCAGAAATGATATCAATGATTAACTGACTAAAAAAAAAAAATGAGCAGCATTGTCTGAGATTAGACAACGGAACAAGATAGTGAATGAATGAATCAGACAAAGAGGACAATATTGTAATTTGGCAAAAAGACAAATATATGAAAGAGGCAATCCGCCATCTTAATGATACTAGATGCTATCAGACATTTACATAGTTGTTGAGGTTAAAAAAAGACAAATGTCCATCGAGTTCAACCTGTATTATAAATTTTATATTAATTAAGGGGGCAATTCAGGATTGATCGCAGCAGCAAATTTGTTATCAGTTGGGCAAAACCATGTGCACTGCAGGTGTGGCAGGTATAACATTTGCAGACAGAGGTAGATTTGGGTGGGGTATATTGTTTCTGTGCAGGGTAAATGCTGGCTGCTTTATTTTCACACTGCAATTTAGATTTCAGTTTGAACACATCCCACCCAAATCTAAAGGTGTGTACACACGGTGAGATTTTTTCTTGAGATTTTGACTATATAGTCAAAATAGCAAGAAAAGTTAGTGCAAATCGCAAGGTGAAAGTCACCTTGCGATCCCGATGCGCGGCCCCGCCAGGTCGGCATCGCAAGAAAAGATAGACTGTGCAGGCAAGTCAATCCTTGCTAGATCGGTGTACTATCTAGTTCATCTCACATGTCAATGACATCTCACATAAGCCAAAATCGTAAGCACACATAGTCCATATCTCAAGAAAAGTTAGTCAAAATCTGTCCTATCTGGGCTCCGGGGAGTTCAAGGGAAATCGCAAGTAAAAATCGAACATAGCAAGGATCTCACCGTGTGTACACACCCTAACTCTCTCTGCACATGTTATATCTGCCCCTCCTGCAGTGCACATGGAAGGTCATTCCGAGTTGATCGCTAGCTGAAAATGTTCACTGCGCTGCGATTAAGGAAAAAAACAGCACTTCTGCACATGCGTATGCTGCGCAGTGCGCACGCATGATGGACTTTCACAATGGCCGATGTATTTTCACACAAGGTCTAGCGAAGCTTTTCAGTTGCACTGGTTGACGCAGAGTGATTGACATGAAGTGGGCGTTTCTGGACGTCAACTGACCGTTTTCAGGAAGTGTTCGAAAAACGCAGGCGTGCCAGGAAAAACGCAGGTGTGGCTGGGCGAACGCAGGGCGTGTTTGTGATGTCAAATCCGGAACTGAATGGTCTGAAGTGATCGCAAGCGCTGAGTAGGTCTGAAGTCAAGACGGACCAATTTTCCATGTTTGTGGATGGTGAGAACACATTCCATGACTTTCTTTTGAAGTTACTGGTATATGTTTTAAAAACAAACTAATTTATCTTTGGAGATGTTTTCTTTATCCAGACAAGAGGCACAGCTATGGGGACAGCCTGTACCCCCACCTATGCCAATATATTTCTAGGCTGGTTGGAAAGGGAGTTTGTTAGGAAGAGACCAATGAACAATTCATATGTAATATTCTATCCTTGCTACATTACATTGGTGACATGCTCATCATCTAGAAAGGCAACCGTACTGATATCATTAATTTCATCAACACACTCAGAGATAATAATCTGAATAATCATATTGACCTATGAGAGCAGAAACCTCTATATCTCCTTCTTAGATCTCAAAATTGGCAAATAAGCACATGTCCAACTGCATCCAAAACTTTTTTGGAAACCAAACACAACTAACAATCTTCTACACAGAAACCGTTCACATCACCCCTCCACCATTACCATCATTCCAAAAGAGAAGTTCTTACATCTGAGGAGAAACTGCTCAGACGAAGAAACCTTTTACAAAAAAAGCCATGAACTCCTGGAACAAAATAGACTACAAATTGTAGGTTGCAGTACAGCAACAGATATGTTTAAAGTGCTTTACACGCTTTTACAAAAACCAAGTAAGAACAAACTCGACCAATACAACCTAAGAAAAATCAAACCCCATTTGCTTTGTTGACAATTTCTGCTGTGAATGGTGGGAACACTGACCAATCCTTCTTTTTTTCTTACAAAATTATTGGATGACAAGGTTCAAATGAGCTGCTGCCGATTAACAAACTTGCACGACATTCTTAGTTAAGGTCACTTTTTAAAAAATCCAACCAAGCAACTGAAAATTAAGGGTCTTTCCCATTAGTCTCTTGTATAGCCTGCTCATACATACACAAGAAGTAGCTAACAAATATGGCACACTCCCCATGGACTCAGCAAACATATCAATTATTGTGTACTTCTTATGTACACTACTATGTTAACAATATACCCTGTACCATACTGTAAATCATAAATGTGTCCATTTTCCTTTCTAGAATGTATACTGTACAACACAATTTATTCTATATTTTAGCTTTATTCTCACTTAATAAATAATGAATCCTGCTACGCTATTCTGTTTCCCCATCATACTATTATCACTCTTTACTGGTCATCATTTCTCATCTTATTAGTTAATTATGTCACTTACACCCCTTTCACACAGAAAGTCAAATTACCGGGTTGAGGCCTTCCAACCTGTAATTAGCCGATAAATGCAGATCTTTTCTCTGTGTGACAGGGTCAACTCGGGTTACATTCCTGGGACTTCAACCAAAGAATTTACTAGGATCGGAGACTCTGGAATTTCGACTCGGGTTGACCATTTCACACAGAAGAAATGCCTGTGTTAATCTGCAAATTACCGGGTAGAACTGCTTCACCTGGTAATTTGCTTCCCTGTGTGAAAGGGGTCCGGCTAAGCAACTCGGCATTGAAATGCTGGGAATAAGCTGAGAATTTCAGGCATTTCTGTCTGAAAAGGGCGTCACTCTATATAAGTACCTAACAATCTTGCACTTTATTTTAACACGTACATACACACATTTATATTACACATAACATCTTCCTGATTTTATTTTGTCCATTTTTTTCATCTTATCCAATCACTATTCATAGTTATACTAGAGATGTGCACTGGATATTTTTCGGGTTTTGTGTTTTGGATTCGGTTCCGCGGCCGTGTTTTGGATTCGGACGCGTTTACTAAGCTAAGCGACCCAAGTGGCCGACACAAACACCTGGCCCATCTAGGAGTGGCACTGCAGTGTCAGACAGGATGGCAGATTTAAAAAATAGTCCCCAAACAGCACATGATGCAAAGATAAATGAAAGAAAAAAGAGGTGCAAGATGGAATTGTCCTTGGGCCCTCCCACCCACCCTTATGTTGTATAAACAGGACATGCACACTTTAACAAACCCATCATTTCAGCGACAGGGTCTGCCACACGACTGTGACTGAAATAACTGGTTGTTTTGGGCCCCCACCAAAAAAGTAGCAATCAATCTCTCCTTGCACAAACTGGCTCTACAGAGGCAAGATGTCCACCTCCTCCTCATCGTCCGATTCCTCACCCCTTTCATCCTCCTCCTCACAGATTATTAATTCGTCCCCACTGGAATCCACCATCTCAGGTCCCTGTGTACTTTCTGGAGGCAATTGCTGCTGGTGAATGTCTCCACGGAGAATTGATTATAATTCATTTTGATGAACATCATCTTCTCCACATTTTGTGGAAGTAACCTCGTACGCCGATTGCTGACAAGGTGAGCGGCTGCACTAAACAGTCTTTCGGAGTACACACTGGAGGTGGGGCAACTTACGTAAAATAAAGCCAGTTTGTGCAAGGGCCTCCAAATTGCCTCTTTTTCCTGCCAGTATACGTACGGACTGTCTGACGTGCCTACTTGGATGCGGTCACTCATATAATCCTCCACCATTCTTTCAATGGTGACAGAATCATATGCAGTGACAGTAGACGACATGTCAGTAATCGTTGGCAGGTCCTTCAGTCCGGACTTGATGTCAGCACTCACTCCAGACTGCCCTGCATCACCGCCAGCAGGTGGGCTCGGAATTCTTAGCCTTTTCCTCGCAGCCCCAGTTGCGGGAGAATGTGAAGAAGGAGGTGTTGACGGGTCACGTTCCGCTTGACTTGACAATTTTCTCACCAGCAGGTCTTTGAACCTCTGCAGACTTGTGTCTGCCGGAAAGAGAGATACAACGTAGGTTTTAAATCTAGGATCGAGCACGGTGGCCAAAATGTAGTGCTCTGATTTCAACAGATTGACCACCCGTGAATCCTGGTTAAGTGAATTAAGGGCTCCATCCACAAGTCCCACATGCCTAGCGGAATCGCTCCGTTTTAGCTCCTCCTTCAATCTCTTCAGCTTCTTCTGCAAAAGCCTGATGAGGGGAATGACCTGACTCAGGCTGGCAGTGTCTGAACTGACTTCACGTGTGGCAAGTTCAAAGGGTTGCAGAACCTTGCACAACGTTGAAATCATTCTCCATTGCGCTAGAGTCAGGTGCATTCCCCCTCCTTTGCCTATATCGTAGGTATCTGTATATGCTTGAATGGCCTTTTGCTGCTCCTCCATCCTCTGAAGCATATAGAGGGTTGAATTCCACCTCGTTACCACCTCTTGCTTCAGATGATGACGGGGTAGGTTCAGGAGTGTTTGCTGGTGCTCCAGTCTTCGGCTTGCGGTGGCTGAATGCCGAAAGTGGCCCGCAATTCTTCGGGCCACCGACAGCATCTCTTGCACGCCCCTGTCATTTTTTAAATAATTCTGCACCACCAAATTCAATGTATGTGCAAAACATGGGACATGCTGGAATTTGCCCACATGTAATGCACGCACAATATTGGTGGCGTTGTCCGATGTCACAAATCCCCAGGAGAGTCCAATTAGGGTAAGCCATTCTGCGATGATGTTCCTTGGATTCTGTAAGAGGTTGTCAGCTGTGTGCCTCTTATGGAAAGTGGTGATACAAAGCGTAGCCTGCCTAGGAACGAGTTGGCGTTTGTGAGATGCTGCTACTGGTGCCGTCGCTGCTGTTCTTGCTGCGGGAGGTAATACATCTACCCAGTGGGCTGTCACAGTCATATAGTCCTAAGTCTGCCCTGCTCCACTTGTCCACATGTCCGTGGTTAAGTGGACATTGGGTACAACTGCAATTTTTAGGACACTGGTGACTCTTTTTCTGACATCTTTGTACATTCTCGGTATCGCCTGCCTAGAGAAATGGAACCTAGATGGTATTTGGTACCGGGGACACACTAGCTCAAGCAATTCTCTAGTTTCCTGTGAATTAACGCTGGATACCGGACACACGTTTAACACCACCGAAGCTGCCAAGACCTGAGTTATCCGCTTTGCAGCAGGATGACTGCTGTGATATTTCATCTTCCTCGCAAAGGACTGTTGGACAGTCAATTGCTTACTGGAAGTAGTACAAGTGGTCTTCTGACGATCGACTCCCAGCAGCAACAACAGCAGCGCCAGCAGCAATAGGCGTTACACTCAAGGATGCATCGGAGGAATCCCAGGCAGGAGAGGACTCGTCAGACTTGACAGTGACATGGCCTGCAGGACTATTGGCTTTCCTGTCTAAGGAGTTGGTGGTGTGGTTTGCAGGAGCTTGGTTACAAGAGGAAGGGATTTAGTTGTCAGTGGACTGCTTCCGCTGTCACCCAAAGTTTTTGAACTTGTCAATGACTTCTGATGAATGCGCTCCAGGTGACGTATAAGGGAGAATGTTCCTAGGTGGTTAACGTCCTTACCCCTACTTATTACAGCTTGACAAAGGCAACACACGGCTTGACGCCTGTTGTCTGCATTTCTGTTAAAATAATTCAACACCGATGAGGTGATTTTTTTTTGTAATTTGACCAGGCATGTCAATGGCCATATTCGTCCCATGGACAACAGGTGTCTCCCCGGGTGCCTGACTTAAACAAACCACCTCACCATCAGATTCCTCCTTGTCAATTTCCTCCTCAGCGCCAGCAACACCCATATCTTCATCCTGCTGTACTTCAACAGTGACATTTTCAATTTGACTATCAGGAACTGGACTGCGGGTGCTCCTTCCAGCACTTGCAGGGGGCGTGCAAATGGTGGAAGGCGCCACCTCTTCCCGTCCAGTGTTGGGAAGGTCAGGCATCGCAACCGACACAATTGGACTCTCCTTGGGGATTTGTGATTTAGAAGAACGCACAGTTCTTTGCTGTGCTTTTGCCAGCTTAAGTCTTTTCATTTTTCTAGCGAGAGGATGAGTGCTTCCATCCTCATGTGAAGCTGAACCACTAGCCATGAACATAGGACAGGGCCTCAGCCGTTCCATGCCACTCCGTGTCGTAAATGGCATATTGGCAAGTTTACGCTTCTCATCAGACGCTTTTAATTTTGATTTTTGGGTCATTTTACTGAACTTTTGTCTTTTGGATTTTACATGCTCTCTACTATGACATTGGGCATCGGCCTTGGCAGACGACGTTGATGGCATTTCATCATCTCGGCCATGACTAGTGGCAGCAGCTTCAGCACGAGGTGGAAGTGGATCTTGATCTTTCCCTATTTTACCCTCCACATTTTTGTTCTCCATTTTTTAATGTGTGGAATTATATGCCAGTAATATATCAATAGCAATGGCCTACTGTACCGTATTGCTATATATTATATACTGGTGGTCAGCAAAATGATGCACTGTACTCCTACTATATATACTGCGCACAATTAAAATGCACCACAGGTATGTATGGATAGTATACTTGACGACACAGAGGTAGGTAGAGCAGTGGCCTACTGTACTGTACTGCTATATATTATATACTGTTGGTCAGCAAAATTATGCACTGTACTCCTACTATATATACTGCGCACAACTAAAATGCACCACAGGTATGGATGGATAGTATACTTGATGACACAGAGGTAGGTAGAGCAGTGGCCTACTGTACCGTACTGCTATATATTATATACTGGTGGTCAGCAAAATTATGCACTGTACTCCAACTATATATACTGCGCACAACTAAAATGCACCACAGGTATGGATGGATAGTATACTTGACGACACAGAGGTAGGTAGAGCAGTGGACTACTGTACCGTACTGCTATATATTATATACTGGTGGTCATCAAAATTATGCACTGTCCTCCTACTACTGCGCACACAACTAAAATGCACCACAGGTATGGATGGATAGTATACATGATGACACAGAGGTAGGTAGAGCAGTAGCCTACTGTACCGTATTGCTATATATTATATACTGGTGGTCATCAAAATTATGCACTGTCCTCCTACTACTGCGCACAACAACTAAAATGCACCACAGGTATGGATGGATAGTATACTTGACGACACAGAGGTAGGCAGAGCAGTGGCCTACTGTACCGTACTGCTATATATTATATACTGGTGGTCAGAAAAATTATGCACTGTCCTCCTACTACTGCGCACAACAACTAAAATGCACCACAGGTATGGATGGATAGTATACTTGACGACACAGAGGTAGGTAGAGCAGTGGACTACTATACCGTACTGCTATATATTATAAACTGGTGGTAAGCAAAATTATGCACTGTACTCCTACTATATATACTGCGCACAACAACTAAAATGCACCACAGGTATGGATGGATAGTATACTCAGTGGCGGTTCTTGCCACGGGCAAGCAGTACTTTTGCCCGGGGCGCCGCCTTCCGGAGGGCACCGGCGCCATCCGGAGGGCGCCGCACCAGGGCAAGATCCGCCACTGTGCCCCCCGCAGTGCCCTGCTGTGCCCCCCCGCTTTGAAGGGAACCAGACGCGTAGCGTCTAGTTTCCCTTCATTGAGAGGACCTTAGTTATGCGGTGCGCGATGACGTCATCGCGCACCGCACAGCAAAGGTCCTCTCCATGAAGGGAAACTAGACGCTACGGTCTAGTTTCCCTTTGTGTAGAGGACCTTTGCTGTGCGATGCGCGATGACGTCATCGCGCACCGCACAGCATAGTGGCACAGACACTAGGGGTCATAATTGACCTCTAGTGTCTATGCTGTTCTATGGGAGAGACGTAATAACGTCTCTCCCATAGATCGAAGAGAAGAGAGAGGGGAGAAGAGCGGTGCCACCGGCGGAGGGGGTCTGGATCAGGAACGGGGATGGTAAGTATTCTTTTTATTTATTTATTTATTTTCTTGCAGCATCGTGACCACGCCCCCAATTGAAGCCACGCCCCCATATTTTGCCCGGGGCGCCACAACTCTTAGAACCGGCCCTGAGTATACTTGACGACACAGAGGTAGGTAGAGCAGTGGACTACTGTACCGTACTGATATAATACTGGTGGTCACTGGTCAGCAAAATTCTCCACTATCCTCCTACTATATACTACAATGCAGCACAGATATGGAGCGTTTTTCAGGCAGAGAACGTATAATACTGGTGGTCACTGGTCAGCAAAACTCTGCACTGTCCTCCTACTATATAATACTGGTGGTCCCCAGTCCCCACAATAAAGCACACTGAGCACCGATATTTGCAGCACACTGAGCACAGATATGAAGCGTTTTTCAAGCAGAGAACGTAGATATTTTCAGCACACTGAGCACAGATATTTGCAAGCACACTGAGCACAGATATTTGCAGCACACTGAGCACAGATATTTGCAGCACACTGAACACAACTGAGAGAACGCTGCACGCCCTCTCCCTATCATCTCCAATGCACGAGTAAAAATGGCGGCGACGCGCGGCTCCTTATATAGAATACGAATCTCGCGAGAATACGACAGCGGGATGATAACGTTCGGACGCGCTCGGGTTAACCGAGCAAGGCGGGAAGATTCGAGTCTGCCTCGGAACCGTGTAACATGGGTGAAGTTCGGGGGGGTTCGGATTCCGAGGAACTGAACCCGCTCATCTCTAATTTATACTCATGATACAATTTTCTTTTCTTCAATATTTTCATATTTTTTCATTCTTGCGCCTCAATTATATCACTTGATTCATTAGGGGGAGATGTACTAAGCCTTGGAGAGAGATACAGTTTACAGAGATAAAGCCCCAACTAACTAGCTCCTAAATGACATTTTTTAAACACAGGGGCAGGTGTATTAATCTGGAGAAGGCATAACGAAGTGATAAACCAGAGATAAGTGCAAGGTGATAAAGGCACCAGCCAATCAGCTCCAATATGTAAATTAACAGTTAGGATCTGGTTGGCTGGTGCCTTTATCACCTTGCACATATCACTGGTTTATCACTTCCTTATGCCTTCTCCAGGTTAATACATCTGCCCCACAGTCTGTAACATGGCAGTTACAGCTGATTGGCTGGTACTTTATCTCTTTCCAATTTATCTCACTCCAAGGCTTAGTACATCTCCCCCAGGTGGAGCTGTAATAAACAGATATACTATAGAGTAAGGTATATATGTGATTTTCCCTTTTTACGGAACAGTAGGAATTGCTACCGGTCCATCCATCGTGATTAATGCACTCCCACCGGAATCCGGTCAGGATCCCAGCTGTCGGTCTGTCGGGGTCCCGGCAGTCAGAATACCAACCCCGGAATCCCAACTCTGTTTGCAATGCTGACACAGTCATCCCGAATAGGGTCACCTTCCCAGTGCCGGAATCCTGGCAGCCGGGAACCCCAATGACCACCCGCCAGAACACAGAACATGTAAGCTTTGTGTGGGGGAGGGAGAAAAGGTTACGTGTAGGCTGCGGGGAGGGGGGGGGGGGTTAGGTTTAGGTACCCACCAGGGAGGGTCAGGGTTAGGCTGTGGGGGGTTAAGCTTAGGCTTCCGGGAGGATGGGGGGGGGGGTTAGAATTAAGCACCTTTGGAGAGGGTTAGGGTTAGGCTGTGGGGAGGGCAGGTTAGGGTTAGGGGGCCAGGGGACGAACGTAAGTATACGCTGTGAGTGGAACACTGCCCTGTGTTGTTACATCAGGGTGGTGCCTTTCACATCAGCAGGAGCAACAGCAGAGGCAGCCACTGCACTTCATTTGCAGTGCCAGGAGTCGCTCGCTCAGTCCAATGCACTTTATATGGGCAAACAAAAGAAAGTAGTTCCGATCTTGGACATACAGTACACTGAAATTACCTGATATCTTTATGGCAAGCTGTCAATTCTCTTAATCTTTACCTGTAGCTCTGATTTATGAGTGGTTGTTTTTCTCCTGTGAGAAGTATTATTAAAACTGAAGCATATACTACAAATGTATTGTTATTTTGGCTAAAAAAAAATATTTCATCACTATAAATTCTGAGTTGGATATTTTAATCTGTGTTACTTTATTTTAGGTTTCACATTTTTTGTTTTAGATTTTAGCCTCACACAATGGGTAGATGTACTAAAATTGTAGAATGATAAAGTGGAGAGAGATGAAGTGCCAGCCAATCAGCTCCTAACTGCCATGTAGAGGCCGTGTGAAAAATGGCAGTTAAGAGCTGATTGGTTGATGGTTTATCTCTCTCCACGGCTTAGTACATCTGCCCTGTCCTCTTTCCTACACTGTATATTGTTTCATTGTATCAGTTGGTGTGTTCTTCTTACCAATACCATCTTACTAGTTTTTAGTGCATATCATAAAAGTTAAGTTTTAATTCTTAGTTAAATGAGTGTTCCTACCACAAGCTAATTATTTTATTTGTATCACATTACTATGCTCATTAAGCAACATGTTACATAGATCCCTGTGCACCAGGGCAGATAAATGGCAGGATGTGCTGGCATTTATCTGTATAACCATATAGTATGAACACCCAGGCCAGTATTTACTAAAAATCCGAGTTTGTCCGATTTGTGTTTTTTTTTCTAAGTCCCAATCCCGGAATTCACTAAGCACCAATCTCGGCAGTGTTTGGACTATTCATAATGGTTTGAATGACAACGTTCAGAAATACGAATGAATAGACCATCGGTCAAACGCGGCTGTTATTTCATAGAATACGGGCATTCACTATTCATTCGTATTTGGGTGTTAGTTTCTGAGTGCTCAAGTGCGGGTCTGTTTTTTTTCGATTCGTTAAAAAAAGCAGCAAAAAAATAGACCTGCTTTTTCCAGTCGAGTTTGGATAACCATGCACGGATCAGTGAGATCTGTGCATGGTTATCTATGGGAAAGGGTCTGTTTAGTGTAAAAACTGAAAAAAAAATTGCGTGGGGTCCCCCTCCTAAGCATAACCAGCCTCGGGCTCTTTGAGCCGGTCCTGGTTGAAAAAATATGGGGGGGAAAATGACAGGGGTTCCCCCATATTTAATCAACCAGCACCGGCTCTGCGCCTGGTCCTGGTTCCAAAAATACGGGGGACAAAAAGCGTAGGGGTCCCCCGTATTTTTGAAACCAGCACCGGGCTCCACTAGCCAGGAACATAATGCCACAGCCGGGGGACACTTTTATACTGGTCCCTGCGGCCCTGGCATTACATACCCAACTAGTCACCCCTGGCCGGGGTACCCTGGAGGAGTGGGAACCCCTTAAATCAAGGGTGTCCCCCCCCTTCCATCCACCCAAGGGCCAGGGGTGAAGCCCGAGGCTGTCCCCTTATCCAAGGGCGGCGGATGGGGGGCTGATAGCCTTTTGAAAAAATGTGAATATTGTTTTTAGTAGCAGTACTACAAGTCCCAGCAAGCCTCCCCCGCAAGCTGGTACTTGGAGAACCACAAGTACCAGCATGCAGTGGAAAACCGGGCCTGCTGGTACCTGTAGTACTACTACTAAAAAATACCCCCCAAAAAACAGGACACACACAACGTGAAAGTATAAGTTTATTACATATATGCACACCTCCATACACACATACTTACCTATGTTTCCACGAGGCTCGGTCCTCTTCTCCATGTAGAATCCTTGGGGTACCTGTGAAAAAAATTATACTCACATAATCCAGTGTAGAATCAGACCTTTGAATAATCCACGTACTTGGCAAAATAATAAAACGGAAACCCGACCACGCACTGAAAGGGGTCCCATGTTTACACATGGGACCCCTTTCCCCGACTGCCAGGACCCCCCGTGACTACTGTCAAAGAGGGTCCCTTCAGCCAATCAGGGAGCGCCACGTCGTGGCACTCTCCTGATTGGCTGTGTGCTCCTGTAGTGTCTGTCAGGCAGCACACGGCACAGATACAATGTAGCGCCTATGCGCTCCATTGTAGCCAATGGTGGGAACTTTGCGGTCAGCGGTGAGGTTACTTTCGGTCAACCGCTGACCGCAAAGTTTCCACCATTAGCTACTGCTACTAAAAACAATATTCAAATTTTTTCAAAAGGCTATCAGCCCCCCATCCGCCGCCCTTGGATGGGGGGACAGCCTCGGGCTTCACCCCTGGCCCTTGGGTGGATGGAGGGGGGGACCCCTTGATTTAAGGGGTTCCCACTCCTCCAGGGTACCCCGGCCAGGGGTGACTAGTTTGGTATGTAATGCCAGGGCCGCAGGGACCAGTATAAAAGTGTCCCCCGGCTGTGGCATTATGTTCCTGGCTAGTGAAGCCCGGTGCTGGTTTCAAAAATACGGGGGACCCCTACGCTTTTTGTCCCCCGTATTTTTGGAACCAGGACCAGGCGCAGAGCCCGGTGCTGGTTGATTAAATATGGGGGAACCCCTGTCATTTTTCCCCTCATATTTTTTCAACCAGGACCGGCTCAAAGAGCCCGAGGCTGGTTGTGCTTAGGAGGGGGGAACCCACGCAATTTTTTTCCGAATTTTTAAGACTTTAATCAACTTTTTAAGGTACACAATGAAGCGCTGCACGGATCTCACAGATCCGGCCGGGATTCCTTGTGTTTTGTCAGGCAGTGTTTTACTCATCACTCCCGTAAAACACTGCCTGATATTACGAATCACATCGACATCGGAAAAAACGATTGTGTAAAACGCAGCAGCTTAGTGAATGATCATATCAGGATTCAAAAAGTTGCAGTAAAATGCACCCAATACCATTCGAGTTCAAACACCCTTCAAAACGGCCAAAACACGAATCTTTGTAAATATACCCCCCAGTGTCCTTCCAGGTGGACTTTTGTTACACTCTTCCAAAAGGTTATTAGCCAGAGTGCCATCCTCTGGCTACTCTGCTAATATAATTAACATAGGCGAGCTACAATGTTTCAGGTTGCAGCGGCTGCGTATGACATCACAGCCGCCGCGGCCTGCCTCGCTAACGGTTCCGGACACGACTGCGTTGTTTGAACCAGTCCCCCCAACGCTGCAACACTGCTCCAATAACACTGCATCAACCGCCAACCCCACAAACACCTCTGCCTGTCAATCAAAGGTAACAATAAACAGACTGGGGCCTAGGTCACAGACTGTTGTACATCGGCGCTTTAAATATATATTGAATATCAAGTTGTTTTTTTAGCTGCTGAGTGAATACAGCTTGCTAGGCTGCAATAATGGTAAAAAACAAAATAAAAAAGAAAGAAATCACTCTGCGCTTAAAACACTTGTTATAAATTCTTATATAACTATATGTGTGATCTGTCAAAAACGCATGCAGTAACAATAAATTGAACTGAATGGTTTAAATAGTGACTCTCTCAGAGTAATTTGGTTATATGAACCATCTGGGAGAGTCACTATTTAAACCATTCAGTTCAATTTATTGTTACTGCATGCTTTTTAATTATTTCAATACTAACATCTGATGTTTGCAAATCACTAAACAAGTGGTTTATTATTATTTTTTATTTTTTGTTATGTATATGATTTATGTATTTTTGATCAAGTATCTTGTTTTAATACTGAGTTCCACTGAGTCATTAAGTTTTGACAGATCACACATATAGTTATATAAGAATTTATAACAAGTGTTTTAAGCGCAGAGTGATTTCTTTCTTTTTTATTCTGCCTGTCAATCAGGCAGAGGCATTCGCATAAGTGAGATCCCGTCGCATCTCACTGTGTGCTCACGCACAGTGTGGCTTCTGCATGTGTACACACTGCACAAGGGCTTTAGCATGCAACCGCAACACAGATGTGTCTTAATCTGAATTAGTCCCTTGGTCTCTTGATCTCTTAAAATGCCCCTCACCTAATTACATGGTGTCAAGTACCATTTGAACTGAAACCCAAAAGCAAAAAGCCACGTTTCAAACTGTGTGTTTCTTTAGCATTATAACTCTTTTTTTTAACCAGTGCACTCTGTTGTAATTCAACATAAATCAGTTGTTTTGTCTGTAAATCCTTTTTTTTTTTTTTTTTTTTTTTGTATTAATAGGAACTTCCAGAAGAAAAGGTTGATTCCCTACAACAGTCTGATGTAATAGTTGTGTAGAGATAAAATCATCCTCCAGCTAAACCAAAATCACATGAACTGTAGTTTTACTGTTGAGTTCTGTAATATTCTCCCCACTGTTCAAGACCCCTCCAATCTCCCCACAGTTCAAGACCTATACCTGTCCAGAGTCAAGAAGCGTGCAGGGAAAATTGTGGCAGACATGCAACACCCGGCCACGACCTGTTTGAAATGCTCCCATCAGGCAGGCATTACAGGTCCATTCCCGCCAGGAAGACTCGAACCACTAAAAGCTTCTTCCCACTAACTGTCCATCTACTAAACGATGTCTGTATGTCTAGTGCTACGTACTGAGATCCAATTCTACACAGTATTCCCATAGTTAAGCATGTTATGTATGTTTGTATACATGTACAGTACGTTACATATCACGTCTGTATCTCCCCTTTATGTTGTTATTTGGTGATGCGTTGTTACCGCAAACAATTCCTAGTATACGTGAGTATACCTGGCCAATAAAGCTGATTCTGATTCTGATATTCATCTGTATAATTATGCTGTGTAAAAGTCATATGTTAACTATACAGTAACCTGATTGGCTGCTCATTTATTTTGTCGGGAATGCAGTAAGGACTGCGTTGGACATGCAATATGTTAGATTGCAGACACAGAGGCGAATGTGCTTGTCACAACATATTGCACTATCAGGGCCTGAGAGCTATCATATTTTACAACTACTTCTAAATTACAGCTCATTAAACCTTAATTTCTGTTTTAAATAATCATGTGTAAGTGTAATAGGCCCTACACCCTAGCCGATATTCCTCAAAGATATGAACGATCTCGTTCATATCTTTGAGTGTGGAGTCACCAGCGATGAACGATGCGCGGCCCCACGCTCGTTCATCGCTGGTGCCCCGTCGGCTGTACATGCAGGCCAATATGGCCGATTTCGTCCATATTTGCCTGCACTTCAATGGAGCCGGGTGACGAGGGGAGTGAAGAAACTTCACTCCCCCCGTCACTGCCCCCCCGCCGCCGGGTCGCCCGTTGGCCGTATCCGCCATCGGGCAGCTCGGTGGCGGATCTTTATATGTGTAGGGCCCATTACACACCGGGGTTGGCGGGTGTCTATGTGGTATCATAGGTGTTAAGTGGCTTAGTGATGGACCCTTTCCCTAAGATGTTTGTTTCCCGTACCTTATTCGATGTAAGTGGTTCAGAGAGGTAGGACAGATTAATACGTAAACAGGAAGGTCATTTAACAGCAATCTCTGTGATGAGTACCTTTTTGTTTTACTGAAAGAATGCTGGCAAAAAGAAGGTTAACTAGTTATACAACAAGATAATTTAAAAGACATTCAAAAAGGATTAAGTAAAGTTGTGGCAATTCAAAGACAATATATTGGCATTCAATAAAAACTAATCCACTCGACAGCTAATATTACACTGGGTGACTCAATGTGGGCTCAGGCCTGGCTCAAGACAGTGGTTAATAATAATTTGGATTTGTAATCAATTTAATCACAGATATGCAAGCAGTTCTTAATGCAATTTTCAAAAAAGACAATCAAAAAGGGTATGATGTTCAAAAAAAGATTTAAAAAAGTGATATGCTCACTTTACTTTCAATATATCTACATACAGTCCCGAACTTCACAAGTAAAAGCATTGGAGCTCATAGATCCCAAAGTGTCACAGTTTTGCATTGGGGCCTGAGGATGTAAATGTACTTGTTGTACAATGGTATGATACCTCTTCAAAGAAATATAGAATCTGTGATTTAAGAGCTGACTCTCTGTAGACAGTGTCACTGTTATCCAAATATGTACAAAGTTCCTGTAAGAAACGTGCCTTTAAATTTCAACAAAGTGTCTTTCTAGCAATTCCTCAAAGTATTCTAAAGAGGGGACATTGGGTCCAAAGGACACTGCACTGGTAATTTAAAGAATTAGGAGGTGTCAATAGAAACCAACCATTTAGAGAAAAATTGAAATAAGGGCCACTAAAAGGTCCTTGTGAGGGTCAATAAGGGTTGGAGGTGCGCCACTAAGCTGAATAATGGTATTTTTTATGGGAGATTGTTAGTGAAGGTCACTAGTGGACCTACCACTAAAAGAGGCTTAGTGTGTGGCGCACTCTTTTGAAATGATTACTTTATATTAAAATATTTCAAACTTTTATTTCCATATTTAAAAATTAGCATCTCGAACAGGCATTCTATCCTATCTGATGGCCTGAAAATTGCAAAAAGAAGTTTTTTTTTATTTTATTTTATTTTATATATATATATATATATAGAGAGAGAATATTACAATAATGCCAATAATCAGTAGATTCCTTGTTTAGGCAAAAAAGGGGAAGAAAGATGTGATTAAATAAGCATTGTGAAATATTAATAAAATTAATCAGTGCTAATTTAGCTGCTGATAAGCTCTCTTGAGAGGCCGTGTCATAGAAGTGATATCATACATTAAATAGCACGTCCTTCAAGGGAGGGATGTATATCACTATTCACATAGCCCGTACTAATTTCCCAGAGAAATGCTACTTGTATACATACCAAGGAATGAGAAAGAAAAACAGGTCCAAGTAACAATAGGAGGAACACTGTGAATTACATAAAGGTTTTGTAACATATATGCACTTTTTACATCAGTCTACTGTTCAAGACTGCAGTAACAGTGTTAATGTAATTTGATACAGTTTTACGTCCACGATTTCGCAACAGTGTATAGTTGATAAAGCTTGTACTGGAGATCAGATAATAAATACACTGTCTCAAGTATACTTCTCAGGAGAAAAAATCATCAGAAAGGACTTATTACTGAACAGTCAAGATTAGTCTGATACCAATAATTTCTTAACATAAGTGAAATATAAAACATTCATATTATATCCTGTTCTAATGGTTAGTTATTAATCCTTTTTCTTCAGAGAAAAGAAAAAAGGGGGGGGGGGGAAAGGGGGAAAAGTTACTTGCACCATAGTTTAAACTCATATGAGTGCTATGAACAATTTATCCTTGGTATAAGAAATTCAAACAAGGTTATAATGCAAAAAGATCTTTCTCTGGGTTAAAATTAAGGCTAATTGTCGGCACATGGATTAATTAGTTCCTATTCTGAATGGTGATATAATTCGTGTTGTCTAGGCATTATCAATTGTAGGTGCTGGACTCATAAAAATATATCCGCTAGACACACTATAATCCGTTGTCATTAATATTTCCAGATAAGTCTGTAAACATTCATTTTGGATAAATACATTTATATCATTCCATTACCAAGGTACAGACACCAAAGATGAAGAAAGAGTCCCAGGTGTAGGGAAACAGATTCCCTTTCTGCTTTTGTCCCATGTGCCCTATTGGGCAGTGAATGGGAACAATGAGAGCAGGGAAGAGCCGTCCACCTGGAGCTGAAAGGAAAGAGCAGTGCGGGCTGCTTCTACTGTCCACGCTTAGTATCCCCCTCCCCTGTTACCTAGGAGCATTGCAGGGGGGCCCAAGATACCATGCAGTGGATGAGAGGGCAGCCCTGAGTACCTGATCAGCGTTCGCCCGGTATGTGGTGAGCACCCGTGCCACGTTCACCAAGATGTGAGGTCATCAATATTCTAGTGCCACTACAATTGAGGTCTCTCCACTTAGCAGTCTCAGTGAGAAAATGGGCGCCGGGTCGGGTGATTGCGTGTCCCTGTCCTGCTGTTCAATGAATACTGCAGGAACCGGACGTCAGATCAGGAACTTATCATGCCTGGTGTATCATATGCCGAGGATCGCATAGCCAGCGCTCGTATGTTAAATTCACCAAAGGATAAATCCTCAGTGTCCTTGGTGCCGCTATAAACACGGTCTCTCTACTTTGGAGCCTCAGCGGGGAGAGAGGACGTCAGGTCGGGTGATTCCCGTACCACCGTATTAGGTGCGCGTCCGTGTCCCGCTGTTCAGAGGATTTCAGAGGATGACGTAAGTTTCACAGAAAAGGCTTTTCTGTGAAACTTACGTCATCCTCTGAAATCCTCTGAACAGCGGGACACGGACGCGCACCTAATACGGTGGTACGGGAATCACCCGACCTGACGTCCTCTCTCCCCGCTGAGGCTCCAAAGTAGAGAGACCGTGTTTATAGCGGCACCAAGGACACTGAGGATTTATCCTTTGGTGAATTTAACATACGAGCGCTGGCTATGCGATCCTCGGCATATGATACACCAGGCATGATAAGTTCCTGATCTGACGTCCGGTTCCTGCAGTATTCATTGAACAGCAGGACAGGGACACGCAATCACCCGACCAGGCGCCCATTTTCTCAATGAGACTGCTAAGTTGAGAGACCTCAATTGTAGTGGCACTAGAATATTGATGACCTCACATCTTGGTGAACGTGGCACGGGTGCTCACCACATACCGGGCGAACGCTGATCAGGTACTCAGGGCTGCCCTCTCATCCACTGCATGGTATCTTGGGCCCCCCTGCAATGCTCCTAGGTAACAGGGGAGGGGGATACTAAGCGTGGACAGTAGAAGCAGCCCGCACTGCTCTTTCCTTTCAGCTCCAGGTGGACGGCTCTTCCCTGCTCTCATTGTTCCCATTCACTGCCCAATAGGGCACATGGGACAAAAGCAGAAAGGGAATCTGTTTCCCTACACCTGGGACTCTTTCTTCATCTTTGGTGTCTGTACCTTGGTAATGGAATGATATAAATGTATTTATCCAAAATGAATGTTTACAGACTTATCTGGAAATATTAATGACAACGGATTATAGTGTGTCTAGCGGATATATTTTTATGAGTCCAGCACCTACAATTGATAATGCCTAGACAACACGAATTATATCACCATTCAGAATAGGAACTAATTAATCCATGTGCCGACAATTAGCCTTAATTTTAACCTAGAGAAAGATCTTTTTGCATTATAACCTTGTTTGAATTTCTTATACCAAGGATAAATTGTTCATAGCACTCATATGAGTTTAAACTATGGTGCAAGTAACTTTTCCCCCTTTTTCCCCCCCTTTTTTTCTTTTCTCTGAAGAAAAAGGATTAATAACTAACCATTAGAACAGGATATAATATGAATGTTTTATATTTCACTTATGTTAAGAAATTATTGGTATCAGACTAATCTTGACTGTTCAGTAATAAGTCCTTTCTGATTTTTTCTCCTGAGAAGTATACTTGAGACAGTGTATTTATTATCTGATCTCCAGTACAAGCTTTATCAACTATACACTGTTGCGAAATCGTGGACGTAAAACTGTATCAAATTACATTAACACTGTTACTGCAGTCTTGAACAGTAGACTGATGTAAAAAGTGCATATATGTTACAAAACCTTTATGTAATTCACAGTGTTCCTCCTATTGTTACTTGGACCTGTTTTTCTTTCTCATTCCTTGGTATGTATACAAGTAGCATTTCTCTGGGAAATTAGTACGGGCTATGTGAATAGTGATATACATCCCTCCCTTGAAGGACGTGCTATTTAATGTATGATATCACTTCTATGACACAGCCTCTCAAGAGAGCTTATCAGCAGCTAAATTAGCACTGATTAATTTTATTAAAATTTCACAATGCTTATTTAATCACATCTTTCTTCCCCTTTTTTGCCTAAACAAGGAATCTATTGATTATTGGCATTATTGTAATATTCTCTCTCTCTCTATATATATATATATATATATATATATATATATAAAATAAAATAAAATAAAATAAACTTCTTTTTGCATTTTTCAGGCCATCAGATAGGATAGAATGCCTGTTCGAGATGCTAATTTTTAAATATGGAAATAAAAGTTTGAAATATTTTAATATAAAGTAATCATTTCAAAAGAGTGCGCCACACACTAAGCCTCTTTTTTAGTGGTAGGTCCACTAGTGACCTTCACTAACAATCTCCCATAAAAAATTCCTCAAAGTAACAAGTTTCTCTGTACTGTTCACGCTGTCTACGGAGATTAATAGTAACATAGTTTCTGAGGTTGAAAAAGACAATTTGTCCATCGAGTTCAACCTATGAGTGGTCTCCTACAATGTATTGTTTTTAGGACAATTTTATTGTTTTGTGAATTTTAATCTGTGGCAAATATCTGTTATTAGGCCTCTAGGCTCTCTTCTCAATTTAGTAGCTGGGCGGTGTGTGTGAAAAGTAATGGGGTTTAACACTCACCCTCTTGTAGTTTAAATGAGTATCACATTCTTGGTAACTCACTAAGACTCAGCGGTCCTTCATGCCTTCAAAGCATCTGCTTTCTCCTCAAAATGGCCACATCTGGTTCCCGGTAGCGGCATCTCATGCCCACTTTCCCAGTTCTCACATCTCTCCAGCAAGCACCCCACTGCCTTTCCTCTGCAGCTTGTCTCACAACTGCCTTGCATGACCACCTGACTCTCCAGTACACTGCACCGCTCCGCACATGTTTGCTCTCTACAATGGCTCCAGATCAACAACCCATGCGACCACAAGGCTCTACTTGCTCCTCCGTCTCCATCCGGAAGCCACAGAGACCACCAGACTGGTAAGTACCTTTTTTTTTTCACATGCCGCGTGGTTTTTAGGACAGAAAACACCACAATTTTTTTTCAAATAAGATCCAGCAGGTATCGGGAGTGAGCATATCAATATTGGACACGAGGTCGCAAGTTTTTTTTAATCTCGCTAAACCTCGCTCCCAGCTGAATTTCCAAGCCTTTGGGGAACATTTCCGTTTTTCCCATTACTGAATTAAGGGAAATAGGAAAAGGGATGTATTCTGCACTAGTCAATCATTTACTACTGTAGTTTTTCACATAAGATCCCCAGTTTTAATATTGTAGAATAATTCTTCGTCTGTCAACAGGGGGTGCTGCCATAGACAATAAAGATAGAGAATAACAGTGTAAAGAAAAGGATTATCTCTTTGTTGGCACACTGTGAAGAGAGAATATGTATTTAAAATGTAACTTTTTATATTCCAATTAAAATGCCTCACGATGTGAAAAAATATAAAACAAAAAATAAAGTAAATAAAAGATATATATATCAAAAATTATTAAAAAAGATTGGTTCACTGTGTATTATTTTCACTTAAAATCGTCTTGAAATGTTTACACTCTGGAAATTATCTATGGGACTGTTATCAATGGTCACTCTGTGGTTACTTGCACTATTTCTCAATTACCTGAGATCAATGAGATATGTATCTACAAGGAATCCAGGGGCAAATGCAGGATTTAGCCAGGGGGGTTTCCATGTACATGTATGTATGCGTGTATATGTTGTATATATATATATATATATATATATATATAAATACCATTTGTCCGGCACTCTCTGTTCCATTTCAATCAGCTTGTTCTGGTGCACAACCTCTCGCAGAACATACAAACAAAGAACCAAATGGAGGCACTCAGAAAAAAAGAAGACGACACACCGCTGGATAGGTCGACGTTTCAGGGACGAATCCCTTTTATCTAGACATGAGATATGTATCTACAAGGAATCCAGGGGCAAATGCAGGATTTAGCCAGGGGGGTTTCCATGTACATGTATGTATGCGTGTATATGTTGTATATATATATATATATATATATATATACACAGGAAGAAGTTTGTACCTGGCACTCCTCAAAGGGGATATAACAAATACTTGCTGCGGTGCCCTCCGTGGGTTAGTTGCGCTTGTTTAAAACGACTTGAGAGACTGTCCGAGTGCCGCCGATCTCTACCAAACTATATATATATACACATATATAATATACATATACAGTGTATACACACATATATATATATATATATATATATGTATATACAGGTTGAGTATCCCATATCCAAATATTCCGAAATACGGAATATTCCGAAATACGGACTTTTTTGAGTGAGAGTGAGATAGTGAAACCTTTGTTTTCTGATGGCTCAATGTACACAAACTTTGTTTAATACACAAAGTTATTAAAAATATTGTATTAAATGACCTTCAGGCTGTGTGTATAAGGTGTATATGAAACATAAATGAATTGTGTGAATGTACACACACTTTGTTTAATGCACAAAGTTATAAAAAATATTGGCTAAAATTACCTTCAGGCTGTGTGTATAAGGTGTATATGAAACATAAATACATTCTGTGCTTAGATTTAGGTCCCATCGCCATGATATCTCATTATAGTATGCAATTATTCCAAAATACGGAAAAATCCGATATCCAAAATACCTCTGGTCCCAAGCATTTTGGATAAGGGATACTCAACCTGTATATATATATATATATATATATATATATATATATGTAGATATCCATATGAAGGATCCGGCACTCCAGGGAACATCAATATACCTGCTCCGGTGCCCTCTTTGAAGGGGACAGCGCCCCCACGTATACCGCAGCAGAAGAAAGCGGCACTCGGAGTCTTTAGTAGTACAATAACTTTATTTATTCTCTATTTGCACGCTTTGTGAGTTATCCTGATGAAGGGGGAAACGCCGAAACGTTGATGTCCACATATTAAAGCTTGATTGCTCATTTTACACGACTACTAAAGACTCCGAGTGCTGCTTTCTTCTGCCGCTTTATATATATGTATATATTATACACATATACACACACACACACACACACACACACACACACACACATACTGTATAAACACATATACATATATATATAGATACATATATATATATATATATTTCTCTAACGTCCTAGTGGATGCTGGGGACTCTGTAAGGACCATGGGGAATAGCGGGCTCCGCAGGAGACTGGGCACTCTAAAAAAAAGATTTAGTACTATCTGGTGTGCACTGGCTCCTCCCTCTATGCCCCTCCTCCAGACCTCAGTTAGAATCTGTGCCCGGACAGAGCTGGGTGCTTTTAGTGAGCTCTCCTGAGCTTGCTAATAAGAAAGTATTTTAGTTAGGTTTTTTTTTTTCAGAGAGCTTCTGCTGGCAACAGACTCTCTGCTACGTGGGACTGAGGGGAGAGAAGCAAACCTACTAACTGCGGCTAGGTTGCGCTTCTTAGGCTACTGGACACCATTAGCTCCAGAGGGATCGAACACAGGACCTGACCTTGTCGTCCGTTCCCGGAGCCGCGCCGCCGTCCCCCTCGCAGAGCCAGAAGACAGAAGCCGGCAGAAGCGGAGAAGACATCGAAATCGGTGGCAGAAGACTCCTGTCTTCACATGAGGTAGCGCACAGCACTGCAGCTGTGCGCCATTGTGCCCACACTAACCCACACACTCCGGTCACTGTAGGGTGCAGGGCGCAGGGGGGGGCGCCCTGGGCAGCAATTGATACCTCCTGGCGAAAACTGCATATAGACAGTGGGACACTGTTATATGTATGAGCTCCCGCCATTTATTTTACAGAAAATCGCGGGACAGAAGCCAGCCGCTGAGGGGGCGGGGCCTTCGTCCTCAGCACTCACCAGCGCCATTTTCCTGCCACAGCTCCGCTGAGAGGAAGCTCCCCAGGCTCTCCCCTGCAGAATCACGGGTAGAAGGGTGAAAAAGAGACGGGGGGGGGGCACATAAATATAGGCGTATTAATCATAATACAGCAGCTACTGGGTAAACACTAAAGTACTGTGTAATCCCTGGGTTATATAGCGCTGGGGTGTGTGCTGGCATACTCTCTCTCTGTCTCTCCAAAAGGCCTTGTGGGGGTCCTGTCCTCATTTAGAGCTTCCCCTGTGTGTGTGGTGTGTCGGTACGCGTGTGTCGACATGTTTGACGAAGAGGGCTATGTGGAGGCAGAGCAAGTGCAGTTGACTGACGTGTCGCCGCCGACGGTGCCGACACCTGATTGGATGGATATGTGGAAGGTGTTAAATGATAATGTAAACTCCTTACATAAAAGGTTGGATAAAGCTGATACCTCGGGCCAGTCAGGGTCTCAACCCATGCCTAATCCTACAGCGCAGAGGCCCTCAGGGTCTCAAAAGCGTCCACTATCCAAAATGGTTGACACAGATGTCGACACGGATTCTGACTCCAGTGTCGACGAAGATGATGCAAAATTGCAACCGAAAATGACAAAAGCTATACGCTACATGATTATAGCGATGAAGGATGTTTTACACATATCAGAGGTAAACCCTGTCCCTGTCAAGAGGGTTTATATGTATGGGGAGAAAAAGCAAGAGGTGACTTTTCCCCCTTCACATGAGTTAAATTTTGAGTTATGTGAAAGAGCGTGGGATTCCCCAGATAAGAAAGTCCTGATTTCCAAAAGGTTACTTATGGCGTACCCTTTCCCGCCAGAGGACAGGGTGCGCTGGGAATCCTCCCCTAGGGTAGATAAAGCTCTCACACGCTTATCTAAGAAGGTGGCCCTGCCGTCGCAGGATACGGCCACCCTAAAGGATCCTGCAGATAGAAAGCAGGAAAGTATCCTGAAATCTGTTTATACACATTCAGGGACTCTACTGAGGCCGGCAATTGCGTCGGCGTGGATGTGTAGTGCTGTAGCAGCGTGGACAGATAATCTGTCTGAGGAAATGGATACCTTGGACAGGGATACCATTATGCTGACCCTGGGGCATATAAAAGACACTGTCCTATATATGAGGGATGCCCAGAGGGACATTTGCCTACTGGGCTCTAGAATTAATGCAATGTCAATTTCTGCCAGGAGGGTCCTGTGGACTCGGCAGTGGACAGGTGATGCCGACTCCAAAAAACACATGGAGGTGTTACCTTACAAGGGTGAGGAATTGTTTGGGGACGGTCTCTCGGACCTGGTTTCCACAGCTACTGCTGGGAAGTCAAACTTTTTGCCATATATTCCCTCGCAACCTAAGAAAGCACCGTATTACCAAATGCAGTCATTTCGCGCACAAAGAAGCAAGAAGGTCAGAGGTGCTTCCTTTCTTGCTAGAGGCAGGGGTAGAGGAAAAAAGCTGCACCTTACAGCTAGTTCCCAGGAACAGAAGTCCTCCCCGGCTTCCACTAAATCCACCGCATGACGCTGGGGCTCCACGGGTGGAGCCAGGAGCGGTGGGGGCGCGTCTCCGACATTTCAGCCACCAGTGGGTTCGCTCACAGGTGGATCCCTGGGCTATACAGATTGTGTCTCAGGGATACAAGCTGGAATTCGAGGTGATGCCCCCTCAACGTTACCTAAAATCGGCCCTGCCAGCTTCCCCCATAGGAAGGGAAGTAGTGGTAGTGGCAATTCACAAGCTATTTCTCCAGCAGGTGGTGGTAAAGGTTCCCCTTCTTCAACAGGGAAAGGGATACTATTCCACAATGTTTGTGGTACCGAAACCGGACGGTTCGGTCAGACTTATATTAAATTTAAAGTCCCTGAACATTTATCTGAAAAGATTCAAGTTCAAAATGGAATCGCTCAGAGCGGTCATTGCAAGCCTGGAAGAGAGGGATTTTATGGTGTCTCTGGACATCAAGGATGCTTACTTGCATGTCCCCATTTATCCGCCTCATCAGGAGTACCTCAGATTTGTGGTACAGGACTGTCATTACCAATTCCAGACGTTGCCGTTTGGGCTCTCCACGGCACCGAGAATATTTACCAAGGTAATGACAGAAATGATGGTGATCCTGAGAAAGCAAGGAGTCACAGTTATCCCATACTTGGACGATCTCCTCATAAAGGCGAGGTCAAGGGAGCAGTTGCAGATCAGCGTAGCGCACTCTTAGGAAGTGTTGCAACAGCATGGCTGGATTCTGAATATCCCAAAGTCGCAGCTGATTCCTACGACGCGTCTGCCCTTTCTGGGCATGATTCTGGACACAGACCAGAAGAAGGAGTTTCTCCCGACGGAGAAGGCTCAAGAGCTTGTGACTCTAGTCAGAGACCTCTTAAAACCGAAACAGGTGTCGGTGCATCACTGCACGCGAGTCCTGGGAAAGATGGTGGCATCGTACGAAGCCATTCCCTTCGGCAGGTTCCATGCGAGGATCTTTCAATGGGATCTATTGGACAAATGGTCCGGATCGCATCTTCAGATGCAGCGGCTGATCACCCTGTCCCCCAGGGCCAGGGTGTCTCTTCTGTGGTGGCTACAGAGTGCTCACCTGCTCGAGGGCCGCAGGTTCGGCATACAGGACTGGGTCCTGGTGACCACGGATGCGAGCCTCCGAGGGTGGGGGGCAGTCACTTAGGGAAGAAACTTCCAAGGGTTGTGGTCAAGTCAGGAGGCTTGTCTGCACATAAATATCCTGGAACTAAGGGCCATATTCAACGCCCTGAGTCAAGCGGAGCCCCTGCTTCGCAACCAACCGGTGCTGATTCAGTCAGACAACATCACCACGGTGGCTCATGTAAACCGCCAGGGCGGCACAAGAAGCAGAGTCGCGATGGCGGAAGCCACCAGGATTCTTCGGTGGGCGGAGAATCACGTGCAAGCACTGTCAGCGGTGTTCATTCCGGGGGTGGACAACTGGGAAGCAGACTTCCTCAGCAGGCACGACCTTCACCCGGGAGAGTGGGGACTTCATCACGAAGTCTTCATTCAGATTACAAATCGATGGGAACTGCCACAGGTAGACATGATGGCGTCCCGTCTCAACAAAAAGCTACAACGGTATTGCGCCAGGTCAAGAGACCCTCAGGCGATAGCTGTGGACGCCCTGGTAACACCGTGGGTGTTCCAGTCGGTCTATGTGTTTCCTCCTCTTCCTCTCATACCCAAGGTGCTGAGAATCGTAAGAAGAAGAGGAGTGAGAACAATACTCATTGTTCCGGATTGGCCAAGAAGGCCTTGGTACCCGGAACTGCAAGAAATGCTCACAGAGGACCCATGGCCTCTGCCTCTCAGACAGTACCTGTTGCAACAGGGGCCCTGCCTGTTCCAAGACTTACCGCGGCTGCGTTTGACGGCATGGCGGTTGAACGCCGGATCCTAGCGGAAAAAGACATTCCGGAGGAAGTTATTCCTACGCTGATAAAGGCTAGGAAGGACGTGACAGCAAAGCATTATCACCGCATATGGCGAAAATATGTTGCTTGGTGTGAGGCCAGGAAGGCCCCTACAGAGGAATTCCAACTGGGCAGATTTCTGCACTTTCTACAGTCTGGAGTGACTATGGGCTTGAAGTTGGGATCCATAAAGGTCCAGATTTCGGCCCTATCCATTTTCTTTCAAAAGGAACTGGCGTTTCTTCCTGAAGTTCAGTCGTTTGTTAAGGGAGTGCTGCATATTCAGCCCCCTTTTGTGCCACCAGTGGCACCTTGGGATCTCAACGTGGTGTTGGGTTTCCTAAAATCCCACTGGTTTGAACCACTTAAGACCGTGGAGCTAAAGTATCTCACGTGGAAGGTGGTCATGCTATTGGCCTTAGCTTCGGCTAGGCGTGTGTCAGAATTGGCGGCTTTGTCATGTAAAAGCCCCTATCTGGTTTTTCATATGGACAGGGCAGAATTGCGGACTCGTCCCCAATTTCTGCCAAAGGTGGTGTCATCTTTTCATTTGAACCAACCTATTGTGGTGCCTGCGGCTACTCGTGACTTGGAGGATTCCAGGTTACTAGATGTAGTCAGGGCTTTGAAGATTTATGTAGCCAGAACGGCTGGAGTCAGGAAAACTGACTCGCTGTTTATCCTATATGCCCCCAACAAGTTGGGAGCTCCTGCTTCAAAGCAAACCGTTGCCCGCTGGGTCTGTAACACGATTCAGCAGGCTCATTCTGCGGCTGGATTGCCGCATCCAAAATCAGTGAAAGCCCATTCCACAAGGAAGGTGGGCTCTTCTTGGGCGGCTGCCCGAGGGGTCTCGGCTTTACAGCTTTGCCGAGCTGCTACTTGGTCGGGTTCAAACACATTTGCAAAATTCTACAAGTTTGATACCCTGGCTGAGGAGGACCTTGAGTTTGCCCATTCGGTGCTGCAGAGTCATCCGCACTCTCCCGCCCGTTTGGGAGCTTTGGTATAATCCCCATGGTCCTTACGGAGTTCCCAGCATCCACTAGGACGTTAGAGAAAATAAGATTTTACTCACCGGTAAATCTATTTCTCATAGTCCGTAGTGGTTGCTGGGCGCCCGTCCCTAGTGCGGACTTTCTGCAATACATGTACATAGTTATTGCTTAATAATGGGTAATGTTATGTTGGCATCCATTGTTGATGCCCTGTTGTTGTTCATACTGTTGACTGGATAAGTGTATCACAAGTTATACGGTGTGATTGGTGTGGCTGGTATGAGTCTTACCCGGGATTCCAAAATCCTTTCCTTATAATGTCTGCTCTTCCGGGCACAGTTTCCTTAACTGAGGTCTGGAGGAGGGGCATAGAGGGAGGAGCCAGTGCACACCAGATAGTACTAAATCTTTTTTTAGAGTGCCCAGTCTCCTGCGGAGCCCGCTATTCCCCATGGTCCTTACGGAGTTCCCAGCATCCACTATGGACTATGAGAAATAGATTTACCGGTGAGTAAAATCTTATTATACGGTATATATATATATATATATATATATATATATATATGCATTATATATATATATATATATGTATGTATATATATATATATATATATATATGTATATGTGTATATATACAAAAAAACACACATTCATGCATACATTTGTGCATCCTACTGTAGGTCTGTGAGCAGTGAGGATGGTGAGGCCGAGGGCAGAGTGAGGACGGAGGGAGCTTCTGTTTGTGCACAGCCAGCAGCTCCCACCAGAAATTCTGTTTCGTCAGCAGAGAGCTACAGTACATAGCTCTCTGTTGTCGCTGCTGCTGCAGGTCAGCGGTCGCGGCTTTTGCAGAGAGGGAGACACATCTGTCTCTGTCTCAAAAATTAAATTCAGCTCATCGGGGGGGGAGGGGGGGGGGTTTCCAGTTACTTGGAAACCCGCCTGCATGCGCTACTGGAACCATACCATATGATATGATGCTGGTGTAATTCCCAATAGGACACTAAAAAGTGGTGCTCGCTCTAGAGGGCCCCATACACTACAACAATAATGCCCGATTTCATCTGATTTCGACCTTTCGGGCCAATAAATCGGATGAAAAGTTGCAAATCGGATGTGTTTTACATCCGATCCGATCCCATGCGCGGTCCCGTGAGCCAGGGCCGGTGCTAGGGTGTTCGGCTCCCTCCTGCAAAATATAAATTTGCGCCCTCCCTTACTTTACATGCAGGGCCAGGGGGTTAACATGGCCTCTTGGGCCCCCGAGCTGCAGGAGATCCGTGCACGCCTATGGATGTGAACTCTCTGCCCACAAACACTCTGTGCAGCGCTAGTTACGGCCCTGCACACAGACAGTGCCGTAACTAGACATTTTACCGCTGTGTGCAAGAGAGGGCATCGCCCCCCTCCCCTGCATGCAAAACAGGGGCAGTGCGCGCCGCAGGCGCGTGCAAAAAATATAGAGGCGCGGTCAGCGTGCCCTTTTTACACATTACGGCAGCCAGCGTCCCCCTTTTTACACATTACGGCAGCCAGCGGCCCCTTTTTACACATTACGGCGGACAGAGTCCCCTTTTTACACATTACGGCAGACAGCATCCCCTTTTTAAATACACACACACACACACACACACACACACACACACACACACACACACACACACACACTTTCTCTCTCACACTCTTTTTGCATCCCCTTACCACAATCTTGCTGGCCAGATCTTCCACAGTCTGCTAGCCTGGTCCGTGTAGCTCCGCCCCCTTGGTCAGTGTAGCTCCGCCCCCTTGGTCAGTGTAGCTCCACCCCCCTTTCGTCAGACCGCAAACTGACACTCCTCTCCTCTCATTGTCACAGGGGAGAGAGGAGAAGGCTTCATGCTGCCGGCGCTGCTGCGGCTGCCTGTCAGTGTGACAGGGCAGACGCAGCAGCCAGCAGCAGGGGGGACAGGACGGCGCTTCAGCAGGGATGCAGAGCAGTGAAGGCGCCTCTTCTGCCCGGCGCCTACCTGCACTGCATCCCTTTGCTGAGCGGGTAGCGCCGGGCCTGCCGTGAGCATCGGATCGGAGCCCCTAGATCGTTAGTGCTGCACTCGTGATATGTCAGTTCCCGCAGGCATGGCTGGGATCACATAAGATATATCATTTGCAAAAGGACCGCATACGATGTATCCTATGCGATCCTGCCGCCCGGGAGGCTGCCGGGCGGTTCAAGGGAAATCGTATGCGACATGAGGGTCCTACATGTCGCTGTAGTGTATGGGGCCCTTAAGCATATTTATAATGCACCCAGTATGTCACTATATAGTGAGCAGTATTTCTATCATAGAGATATGAAGATTATGGGGGTAGTATGGCTGACCGATGGTCAGCATACCGACACTGGGATCCCGGCGGGTAGAGGCGAGTGCCACGCTGCAGGCTCGGTGGCGACCAGCTTCTATTCCCGCTCTATGGGTGTCCACGAGAGGAAATAGTCCCTGTTGGTCGGCATGCCGACCCTCGGGATAGTGAGGGGGCGGGTTTTGGGGGGAGATCATGTGTCCGTCAGTCGCATGAATACCACCTGAAGATTATATAATGGTTTTTCCAGAGATATTCTGAGATTAATATACAAAGCAATGCCCACACTACATCTATTATGCAGACAAGTTATCCCTATATTCTCACTGTAGTTGTAATACTCTATATATATAATATTAGGAATATGCCTCAATTTTAAGTTTAATTTTCTAGAGGATAATTTTTTTTAAATTTTCTTGACATATCTCCATGGTAGATATACTGCTCACTATTTAGTGACATGCTGGGTGCATTATAAATATACTTAGAGTGAGCACCACTTTTTAGTGTCCTATTGGGAATCACACAGCGTCATATGGTATGGTTCCTTGTAGATACATATCTCATTGATCTCAGGTAATTGAGAAATAGTGCAAGTAACCACAGAGTGACCATTGATAACAGTCCCATAGATAATTTCCAGGGTGTAAACATTTCAAAACGATTCAAAATTAAAATAATACACAGTAAACCAATCTTTTTAATAATTTTATATATATATATATATATATATATATATATCATTTATTTACTTTATTTTTTGTCTTAGATTTTTTCACATTGTGAGGCATTTTAATTGGAATATTAAAAGTTACATTTTAGATACATATTCTCTCTTCACAGTGCACCAACAAAGAGACAATCTTTTTCTTTACACAGTTTTTCCCATTAAACAGGTTCATATCACAGTTGACTAATACAGGAAGTATGTATTCATATTTACATAAGGTGAGGTTTGCATATGAATGTTTACATGGTTTGGTAATCAATTAATGAAAACAATTGTGGAAAGCCCCACAAGTCAAACAGTGTGTCTTGTGTACTGCTATAGGGGTAACAGTGAATAAACAGACCAAATGACTATCATCCAAAGGACTAAAGATTCACAAGACCTTACTAGGTCAATCATCCATGAGAGTTGTTTCCAGAGGATTGCAGCAAGCACTTAAAACATTTTACAGGGATATTTATCAAATCTTGGAGAGAGAAAAAGTATCAACCAAGCAACATCTAACTGTACTAGAAATAGAGATGTGCACCGGAAATTTTTCGGGTTTTGTGTTTTGGTTTTGGATTTGGTTCCCTGGCTGTGTTTTGAATTCGGACGCGTTTTGGCAAAACCTCCCTGAAATTTTTTTGTCAGATTCGGGTGTGTTTTGGATTCGGGAGAATTTTTTCAAAAACCCCTCAAAAATAGCTTAAATCATAGAATTTGGGGGTCATTTTGATCCCATAGTATTAACCTCAATAACCACAATTTCCACTCATTTCCAGTCTATTCTGAACACCTCACACCTCACAATACTATTTTTAGTCCTAAAATTTGCACCGAGGTCGCTTGATGACTAAGCAAAGCGACCCAAGAGGGCAGCACAAACACCTGGCCCATCTAGGAGGGGCACTGCAGTGTTAGACAGGATGACACTTAAAAAAATTGGCCCCAAACAGCACATGATGCAAAGAAAAGAGAAAACGAGGTGCACTGTGGTCGCTGGACGGCAAAGCTAAGCGACACAAACACCTCAATATCACTGGAATTATTCGTTCTAATCAATGGTATTATTGGTCCAAATCACTGGAAGAAAATGACAAAATCACTGGAATTATTCGTTCTAATCAAAGGTATTATTGGTCCAAATCACTGGAAGAAAATGACAATATCACTGGAATTATTTGTAAACATTTGTAGAAAGTCGCTGCTTTCTGATTACAGAAATGCCCAGATATTCCTGCGAATCCACAATCCCTTCCCAGAGGAAAAAGAAATTGAGAAACCGTTGTTTGAGAATGTTTGTTCTGTCAAAGTCAGAAAAATGTCTCTATGCACGTTGCCATATTTGCACCACACACTGGTCCGCGCTGCGCATGCGTACGCTCTCCCGTGAAGGCGCATACCCGCAATAGCGTGCACTCGCAGGCGCGGTATGCGTATTTACGGTAGAGTTTATGTAGTCGTAGCGTGCGACTCATTCGTTACATATTTTTACAATTAATGTAGTTTATAGATCATGATCCCTTTGATAGATTCTGAAAGTTTGGTTAATATAGAATGTCCCTGAGCTGAGGAATCCCTCTTTGTATTGTACGAAGGGTCTGACAGGAATCATACAGCAGTGTTTGGTACCCATCGGAAGAGTATTTAATTAGCAATATTCCGGTGTTGGTTTGGAGCGTATTAATCGCTCGTGCGAATAGTTATGGACATAAGAAGTTTATGTCCATTTCTATTATTTACTCATACTCAGGTATGCGGCGGGAAACCTAGTTTCCCACCCACCTGAGCTGTTTGAAATCGTCACAGCCCACCTGTATGAATCACCCTATGACCTTTTGTAATGATACAGGGCCGAATTCCGACGTCCAATGGACAATGGGATTGTAGGGACTATGAGATTGCATTGTGTGTGGGGCATAAATAGGCAGGCCGACCATATCCAACTTCACTCTCTCATCAACGGTTTTCTGCTGATAACCGGGAGCTGGATATCGAGGCGCATGCGATCGTTACCCTTGTGCGTAAGTTTTCTCTCCGTAATCATTGTCTTACTGTGAGCCAATCTCTCTCTCCGTCTCTCTCTCTCTCTCTCTCTCTCTTCCTTCTCTTTCTCTCACATCTCCCCTAGACTAGTATTGAATTGTATTAGATAGTATTGTATTTTGGTTAGGAAGTCTCTGTTATATTGTAGTGTATCATTTGTACTGTTATCCCCTTTTACAAGTATATTAGATATAATACAGTTAATAGGCTTTGGACCCTAAACCAGTATCTGTGTATTTTCTATAGTGTTAAGTGTTCACTTGAGCGTCGGTGACGCTCAAGCAGCTTTGTAGTTAGTCAGGTTACACAAGGTTGCACTTACACCCTGTATCCACATTAAGTTATTCTGTGTATTTCATTGGTATAAGGTTTAAACATAAAGGTATAGCGTTGTGAGCGTCTGCGCCGCTGGTGACCTCCTCGTGGTCTCGAGCGTATGCTACGCCATAGCGAATCATTACTCTAGTCATAACCAATAACGTGTCCTGTGATCACTGGGCCGTGAGCGAACGTGACGCTTGAGCGTCTCGCCTACGGCGGAGCGATCGTTACGCAAATAGCGTACCCTTACGGTACTTCTTAAGCAAACAGCGTACAGTGTTCTTAGACTTCATAAAGGGTTGTTTATACGACAAAGGAATTTAGCATTGTCAATTGGGGGCTCGTCCGATCCTTCTCATATCTGCACTAGGTAGATCAGCAGACATTATCCCTCCAGCAAAGGGTGGGAGGTTGTCTCGCAGTGCTGACGGGATAAGCGTCTGCTTCACTTAGATAAAGAGTGCTGAAGGAATCCGGGAACCGGAAGTAAGAACAAAAACGCTTGTGTCTTTTAAAACTGTTTTATTTCTCTTCTGTCTTGCGTATACACGCACGCATACATATATATCTGCATTTCTTTTTCAATTTCGTATATCACTATTCCTGTTTGCCAATTTTTATAGTTGATAGAAAGTGCTAAAAGAGATTTGCTGTTATTTCATAGTAGAGGTAATAGTTAAAATATAGACCAACACACGGCTTGTCTAGGAGATAAGGCAGTCAGTGTGGTGTGCGGTAGATGATCAGGGATCATCTACATTGATAAAAATAGAAATTGTGTTACGGTGGATCTTTGTTTTGCGTACACGTGTCACTAACAAAGACTTGCGTACGCAATCCAAAAGGCAGACGCACGCAGCGTACATTACGCAACGTAGCGTCCGGTTACGCCCACGTAGCTCAAGTCACGAAAAGTTGAATTAGCGCAAAGCGATAATTAGCGCAAAGGCGATAAGTAACGCACAGCGGTAAATAACGCAAATCTATTTTTGGAAAATCTGAAATTTAGTTTAACAGATCCTGCTCCTAATTGGTAACACAGTTGGACTGAAGAAAAATTTCTGCGCAGAAATAGATATAGAAACAAAGTGTACATGTGTTGAGTGAGTGTGTTTTTATCACATAAGTTTATATAACTTAGAGGTTGAACCAAAAGGAAAGTCGGGTACTCGTCAAGGGACATACGTGTAAGTGACATATACGGTGGCTAGGGAGGCATCCCTGGTTAAATAATATTTGAGCATTAGAGTATAGCGGACCATAAGGTAACAAGACCAGGAGGTCATAAGGTAACAAGACCAGGAGGTCATAAGGTAACAAGACCAGGAGGTCACAAGGTACTAAAAGGTCCGCTATAAAGGTACAAGAGGCACAACGCCTGGGGTGTTGGTGCAGAACCCATATAGGCCATAAGCTCATGCTGAAGGAATCGCGGCCGGAAACATCGATTCCATTAAATCTCTCAGTACATAACAGGTAGTGCTTATGTACTGAACGATTGGACCGCACGTAATTGTGTGCAGTAGTTAGTAATCTGACCTAATACCATTAGAGTAAAGTGGTCACAAACGCTATTTGTACATTCTGACGTGATTTGTGTAATTTTTTATTTTTAAAAGGGAAGTTCGCTGGTCACTCAGGAACTATCTAACAACCCCAACTTTACTGGAAAGAGTAAGTGTCCTTCGGGTAACCCTCACAAGTTCCAGTAAAATAAAGGTTCACAGGGGCCCTGGGTTGGGTACAGCAGCTCTGGTTACAGTGATTGCAGTACTGGCCAACGTGGGCGAGAAGTAAGTGGGGTACTTGATAAACCACCACCGCCGGCCTGCCCAGGACATCTTGGTTTGTTTGTAAGGGTTCGCTGAAAACCTTGATATAAAGATCCAAGGAGGAATAAGCAACACCTGCAGATTATGGGGGCCAGTTGTTCAGGTAGGGGGCGATCAACCTCGGTTCGGGTTGATTTAGGGAACCGGCCAGTCGGGTCGGCACGATATGTGATGTGTGAGAAATATGGAAATCACGCTGAAGTTTTATGTGATGAATGGGAGAGAATGACTGTACAAGACAGGGAGAAATTCCCAAGAATAGGTAGCTCCAGTCCAGAAGTGTTACAAAATTTAAGGAGGAGGATATGTCTCATTGAACCAACAAAGGGACGAAGTAAACATTATGATTATTTGCAGTTAGGGCAACAGGAAGGTGAATTACAAAGAGATTCAATTGACTTTTCTGAGAGGAGAGATAATGGCATCGGGGGAGGAGTTGATTGCGGAGAGAAAAGCACAAGGTTGAACAATAAAAACGCTCTTAGCAACTGTAGTATAGATTATAAGAATAAGTGTAATAACTGTAACAATGATTATTGTAATACTGTTGAATGTACAACTATTAACCTGTGCAAGTTGCACCCCATGTCAAACTTCCCTAAGGAATACAAACAAGAAAGTGAACCCAGAACGATGTCAGCACCTCTTCCAGCAACCATCACAAAAGCCATCCAGGTGGACGCGACCAAATTGGTAAAGGCAATAATCGAACCCCCTAACGGAGGGTCAGGTGAGGTCGTGTCCACAGGTACGTACAATGTTTCATATCACGCACAAACAGATGTACCCCAAAATGTAAGACCAACACCAGATGATGTAACTGAGCTCGATCTGGCCAGGGTGATCTCAGTCCCCAATGGGAAGACTGACGATCAGGGAATCATTCCCGTCAAGGACAGTGCAATGCGCTGTCTCTGGTCCCGGACCGAATTGAGATCAATTATGTCTGAATTTCCTGATCCTAGGAAAAATCTAGCCAAATGTCAAAAGTTTATTAAAGAACTAGGAAACGCCACAGAACCCACCAACAAAGAGTGGCGGACAGTGCTGAGGGCATGTTTGCCCTCCAGTGTTGACCCTGAAAAATTCATTGCTGATTGTAAATTAAACACGGAGGTACCTTGTATGGAGGAATACAATCAGGAATGTATTAGGCAGATTAACCGACAGTTAGGAATATATTTCCCAGCTGCTGTCAAGTGGAATGACATTTTCTCCATAAGGCAAAACGAAAGGGAAAATGTTTCTAATTATTTCAATCGAGCACTGCAAATAATGGCTAGAAACACTGGGATCGCAGACATCAAGACAAATGCACAACATAAAGGAATAGCGGTTAAGGTATTAATGAATGGTTTAAAAGATGAATTAAAAACAAGGGTACAGACCACCAACCCAAACTGGAGAGATATCTCGGTGACCGCACTAAGAGAGGCCGTCATCAATCATGATCAGAATATCACCAGATACAGAGAGTCACAAAGAGATAAGTTAATGGCAGCAAATATACAGGCCCAAACCACAAGACCACCCCAACAAAAGCCCCACACCCCTGCGAGAAATCCAGATATGGAAGTCTGTTACAATTGTCATAAAAAGGGACACTTTGCAAGAGATTGTAGATCAAGAGAAAGACAACACCATAATCATAAAATCCAAGGAATCAGGGAAGTACAAGGGAAACGATTGATGATGATGAGCATCCGAGCGTTTGAGGAGGCATCAAATCAACCAAAACCTCAGGACATTAACACGTGGAGGAAGCCCAGGATTTGTTACCATTGTAGGAGAGAAGGGCATTATGCTAGCAACTGTAATAACCCACATAAAGTTAGACCCCCTAGACCAAGAAATGAGCAAAATTACAACACACACCATTATAATCAGGGATCACATAGGCAGGAAAGGTGATTATTAGGAATGGAGGCAAGCCTGAGGTAACGGTTAATAAAGTGGGAGGTCATTCACTGGAGACACAGGAATGACCAGGTGAAAAGTTGTAAATGTATTTGTGAAAAATGTTTTTTTTCTCTCTCTCTCTATCCCCATCTCTGACGAGTAGTGGTAAGAATTCACACATTGCATATCCACTTGGTCCTTGCAGAAGTCTACCAAACCCCAGCATGACCTCCGCCACAATGTATTTCTGGCCAGATGCAGACAGTGGAGTAATGCAGGTGCTGGTGGGAAGGGACTGCTCAAGGAGACCATTAGACACATAGATATGACAGCCTAATAAGTCTGACAATGTTTTTCTAATGCTAACAATGTTTTCTTAATGTTGACAATGTTTAAAAATGCTTTGTTTCTCTTTTCTTATTGGTGGTTATTGTCGAGTTATGTAATGTATATATGCACATGAATTGTTCTCTATCTCTTTTGTTTTTTTGTTGTCTCTCTCTTCCCACTCATGTTTCCATGGTTTAAAGATGGTATGTCACCCCTCAGTTGGACCAATGGTAATGCCAGATTTTTTTTCTCCTTACAGAAAGATCGCCGGTTAGGAAGGAATATTGCATCACCAGAATGTTCGTTTGGAAGACTGAGAGACAGCACCTTTGAGAGGACAGCAGAACAAGAAGAACAACAAGACGAGAGAACTTATTATCGTAACAAGTTCTCTCCCCCTCAAACTGTTTTCTTATACCCCCTTTACAAATTTCTTCTTTTCTCCTCCTGTAAGATGGACTTGCCCCAAGAGACTGTGATATGGATTTTCCCGTTAACCATGATGTTGACCAGAGCAGTCTGTTTCGGTGAGAGTACCAGTGAGGTCGAGAAAGGATCCAGAAAGGTCCTGATGACTGAGACGGAGGTGTAAATTTCCAATAGCAACCCAATCACCAAGCAAAGGCGAGTACCGGGCACGATCTAACAACCATGTTATCTGTAAACATTTTCTTTGAAGGATTGTTAGTTCAAAAAGGAAAAAAAAACTGTATCTGTAGGCTCTGTGACAATGGTTGAAGATGGATGCATAAAGAAATGCCAATCCGGTTTTAATATCCATATGGACCGGCATCCATTGAGTGACTATCACTCCTTAGTGGGTAACGTATTAAACCAAACAGATTGTTGGGTATGCTCTCAAGTACCTCAGGGTCACAGCAAATCAGGGCTAGTACCATTTCCTTTAACGTTAGGGGAGGTACTTGAGCTAAGTGGTGGGAGACCGGTGGACCGGAGGTTTAACATCTCCAGCCCTCCTAGTTTGAAGCTCCACCAATACCATGTGGATAGGTCCCTCTTATGTTTTAATATCTCCAATCCCCGTAAGCCGGGAAATTGGGAAGTGTCATGGAGCAACCTTACCATGACCTTTTCACACAGAGCAGATAGAATGCCTACAGATACAGAGCTGGTACGCCACATAGCCAGTAGAGGAAAATCTTTCCGGTATCGATATACCTTAGGAAATAGGATTACTAGAGTTGGAGAGGTATCACCAGGATACTGTGCACATATCGTACAAACTGATACGTGCATTAAGCAGATGGAAGAATTAGGGTCAGGAGATTTCACCTGGAAGGTTTGTAACATGGTCATGTCCTTCTCCGTCCCTTATGTTCTCCCCGATGATGCATATTTCATATGCGGGAGAAAGGCGTACAAATGGCTTGCCCCAAACTCTGAAGGATTGTGTTATATTGGAAAAGTATTGCCTGAAGTGATGACTGTTACACATGACAAAATGAAGGACATACACCGTGGTGCCCAAGCTCCTTATACTCACACTCATTACGAGCACCGAGTTAAAAGACAACTGTCAGAAAGGTTAGAGCATCCGGCCTCTGATCTTATCCATGAATCCACCGGGATTCAGGTTCTGGTAGCGTTAGATTTCACTCGTACCGCTCGAGGAGTGATGAATTATAGATACATTTCCGCACTCGCCAATTTGTTAGATAATATCACTGAAATGTATGATGACACGTTTAGATACACTGGAAGAGAACTTCAAGCCTACAAAACAGAACTAGTTCAGCATAGGATGGTTCTTAATTATCTTACAGCAGTAACAGGCGGATATTGTGTTACATTGGCAACACAGTACGGCATAAAGTGTTGCACGTATATCACAAATAGCACCGAGGATCCGGTAGAGGTCATAGACCAAAAGATGGACGATATTCTGCAATTAAAGTGGGAATTTCGTCGAAAACACAATCTCACCCTTGCTGCTGTAGGTAATGAGCTGACTGGTTGGGTGTCATGGTTGAACCCGCGAAATTGGTTCTCCGGTTTAGGAGACTGGGCTCAAGGAGTCATAATGGATGTTGGAAAGTTTCTACTATGTATCTTGGGTGTCGTTATATCGATTGGATTGATATTTAGATGCGGGCAGGCTTTAATGAGGTGCAAACAAAGTACAAAAGTGATGAGCTTGAGGAGCGAGGAAACTGTAATTAACCTGGATTTGATTTATGACCCAATGATAGAAACCAGGATGTGATGAAAATGCGATTATACGGTCCGTTTCTTTCACCTGTTTTTCTGCTTTTCTCCCAGATACAAAGACCCCCTTGGACGAGGAAGCTGACGAGACGAGATGTATACAGACAACAGACAAGCACCAAAGATGAAGTTTTGACAACCTATGATATGGACACTTGATGAACTTTGCCATGGATCCCCAGTTTCCCTAGTACTTTTAAACTCACGCTAGCCCAACATTTTCTGTAAATCCGATGGCTCTGACAAAGCTATTTGCTCATGCCCAAGGAGCAATACAGCGCAAAGAAGACGACTCTCAACAGATACCGAACACAACTTCAACGACAGATGTACATTTCCCTGACATAGAATATCATTGCATTTTCCATAAGTGTTCTTTATCTTCATCTCTACAACCCTCAGGTAATGACACACATAGGCGATAGGGAATACAGGCACAGATATCAGCAACCACATACCTCCCCCATTCATGTATCATCAACTAAAATGTGCTCCCCCATTTTGTTACAACCACAGCCGAAATGAGCTCGGTAGAGTTTGACAGCCCATCCACAGACCCTTAGTACGGGATAAGAAGGAATTCAAATGTATACTTCGCAATACCTCGAAGCTTGATTTACCACACGTACGGCACGATGATACATGACCCTCCAAACATGGACTCATACACACATGCTTCTGCTTTCTCACTAGGTCATACCCTCTTCACACCTACTCCACTCTTCTTCCTTACCCCACCATGGAAATCAATTAACCCCTGACTGACATTTTTCTCCTTTTTGAAATGTTTTAGAAGGTGGCAGTTATTATTGACTGCCAAAGGGTGGACTGTCAAAGTCAGAAAAATGTCTCTATGCACGTTGCCATATTTGCACCACACACTGGTCCGCGCTGCGCATGCGTACGCTCTCCCGTGAAGGCGCATACCCGCAATAGCGTGCACTCGCAGGCGCGGTATGCGTATTTACGGTAGAGTTTATGTAGTCGTAGCGTGCGACTCATTCGTTACATATTTTCACAATTAATGTAGTTTATAGATCATGATCCCTTTGATAGATTCTGAAAGTTTGGTTAATATAGAATGTCCCTGAGCTGAGGAATCCCTCTTTGTATTGTACGAAGGGTCTGACAGGAATCATACAGCAGTGTTTGGTACCCATCGGAAGAGTATTTAATTAGCAATATTCCGGTGTTGGTTTGGAGCGTATTAATCGCTCGTGCGAATAGTTATGGACATAAGAAGTTTATGTCCATTTCTATTATTTACTCATACTCAGGTATGCGGCGGGAAACCTAGTTTCCCACCCACCTGAGCTGTTTGAAATCGTCACAGCCCACCTGTATGAATCACCCTATGACCTTTTGTTATGATACAGGGCCGAATTCCGACGTCCAATGGACAATGGGATTGTAGGGACTATGAGATTGCATTGTGTGTGGGGCATAAATAGGCAGGCCGACCATATCCAACTTCACTCTCTCATCAACGGTTTTCTGCTGATAACCGGGAGCTGGATATCGAGGCGCATGCGATCGTTACCCTTGTGCGTAAGTTTTCTCTCCGTAATCATTGTCTTACTGTGAGCCAATCTCTCTCTCCGTCTCTCTCTCTCTCTCTCTCTCTCTTCCTTCTCTTTCTCTCACATCTCCCCTAGACTAGTATTGAATTGTATTAGATAGTATTGTATTTTGGTTAGGAAGTCTCTGTTATATTGTAGTGTATCATTTGTACTGTTATCCCCTTTTACAAGTATATTAGATATAATACAGTTAATAGGCTTTGGACCCTAAACCAGTATCTGTGTATTTTCTATAGTGTTAAGTGTTCACTTGAGCGTCGGTGACGCTCAAGCAGCTTTGTAGTTAGTCAGGTTACACAAGGTTGCACTTACACCCTGTATCCACATTAAGTTATTCTGTGTATTTCATTGGTATAAGGTTTAAACATAAAGGTATAGCGTTGTGAGCGTCTGCGCCGCTGGTGACCTCCTCGTGGTCTCGAGCGTATGCTACGCCATAGCGAATCATTACTCTAGTCATAACCAATAACGTGTCCTGTGATCACTGGGCCGTGAGCGAACGTGACGCTTGAGCGTCTCGCCTACGGCGGAGCGATCGTTACGCAAATAGCGTACCCTTACGGTACTTCTTAAGCAAACAGCGTACAGTGTTCTTAGACTTCATAAAGGGTTGTTTATACGACAAAGGAATTTAGCATTGTCAGTTCTCTTTCCCTTACAAAGGAACAAACCACTTTCCAAGAAGACTGACGTTTTTGGGATTATGGAGACATAATGTTTTTGAATATAAATCCTAAAGCAGGTGGTGTATTAGAGCAAAAGAGTGCAAGAGACCAGCCATGCAGTTTCTGAAATATTATGACAAAATGTTACTACAGTATATTTAATAAGTACTCATTCCTAACTCTGCTAAGTACTGTTTGGTATACTGTATCTGGCTTCCATGAGGTAGTTGTCCATTATTTCAGCTTCCATTGACCTTTTTGAAAGCGGTAGAAGTTATCGATTCTTTTTTGTTTTCCCCTATTTTTAATTTTCTCTGACGTCCTAGTGGATGCTGGGAACTCCGTAAGGACCATGGGGAATAGCGGCTCCGCAGGAGACTGGGCACAAAAAGAAAGCTTTAGGACTACCTGGTGTGCACTGGCTCCTCCCCCTATGACCCTCCTCCAAGCCTCAGTTAGATTTTTGTGCCCGACCGAGCAGGGTGCAATCTAGGGGGCTCTCCTGAGCTTCTTAGATAAAAGTTAGTTTTAGGTTTTTTATTTTCAGTGAGACCTGCTGGCAACAGGCTCACTGCATCGAGGGACTAAGGGGAGAAGAAGCGAACCTGCCTGCTTGCAGACAGCTTGGGCTTCTTAGGCTACTGGACACCATTAGCTCCAGAGGGATCGAACACAGGCCCAGCCTCGGAGTCCGGTCCCAGAGCCGCGCCGCCGGCCCCCTTACAGAGCCAGAAGCAAGAAGAGGTCCGGAAAATCGGCGGCAGAAGACATCAGTCTTCATCAAGGTAGCGCACAGCACTGCAGCTGTGCGCCATTGCTCTTCATGCACACCTCACACTGCGGTCACTGATGGGTGCAGGGCGCTGGGGGGGGCGCCCTGAGCAGCAATATTAACACCTTGGCTGGCAAAAATACATCACATATAACCCCCAGGGCTATATGGATGTACATTAACCCCTGCCAGAATCCATAAAAATGCGGGAGAAAAGTCAGTGAAAAAGGGGCGGAGCTATCTCCTTCAGCACACTGGCGCCATTTTTCCCTCACAGCTCCGTTGGAGGGAAGCTCCCTGGCTCTCCCCTGCAGTTAATACACTACAGAAAGTATTAAAAAGAGAGGGGGGGGGGGGGCACAATTTAGGCGCAGTATACAATATATATGCAGCTATAAGGGAAAACACTTTTTTATAGGTGCTATCCCTGTGATATATAGCGCCCTGGTGTGTGCTGGCATACTCTCCCTCTGTCTCCCCAAAGGGCTTTGTGGGGTCCTGTCCTCTATCAGAGCATTCCCTGTGTGTGTGCTGTGTGTCAGTACGGCTGTGTCGACAGGTATGTGGAGGATAATGAGGTGGAGGCGGAGCGAATGCCTGTAAATATGTTGTCACCCCCTGCGGGGTCGACACCGGTGTGGTTGAACTTATGGAAGGATTACGTGAAAGTGTCAACTCCTTACATAAAAGGTCGATGACACAGAACAGCCGGCTACTCAGCTTGTGCCTGTTCCAGCGTCTCAAATGTCATGGGGGGCTCTAAAATCGCCCGCTACCTCAGATAACAGACACAGATGTCGACACGGATACTGACTCCAGTGTCGACATCGATGAGACTGGTGTACCCTCCCAATAGGTCCACCCGTTACAGGATTGAGGCAATGAAAAATGTGTTACACATTTATGATTATACCCCAGGTACCACATAAAAGGGTATTGTGTTTGGTGAGAGAAAACTATTAGTAGTTTTTCCTGCATCTGAGAAATTAAATGAGGTGTGTGAGGAAGAGTGGTCTTCCCCCGGTAAGAACTTGATAATTTCTAAAACGGTTCTTGGCAGCGTACCCTTTCCCGCCAGAGGATAGGTCACGCGGGGAAACACCCCATAGGGTAGATACAGCGCTTACACGCTTATCAGAAAAGGTGGCACTACCGTCTCCGGATACGGCCGCCCTGAAGGAACCTGCTGATAGAAAGCAGGAGGTTACCCTATAAGATATAGTCACACACTAGGGCATTATATTGCGACCAGCCGTTGCTTCGGCATGGATGTGCAGTGCTCCCGCTGCGTGGTCAGATTCCCTGTCGGAAAATAACTATGGATAGGGACAATATTTTGCTGAAAATAGAGCATATAAAAGACGTGGTCTTATACATGCGTGATGCACAGAGGGATATTTGCCGGCTGGCATCAAAAATAAGCGCTAGGTCCATTGCCGCCAGACGGGGGTTATGAACTTGGCAATGGTCAGGCGATGCCGACTCGAATCGGCACATGGAAGTTGCCCTATAAGGGGGTAAAACTGTTTGGGGATGGATTTTCAGACCTCGTTTCCACAGCTACTGCTGGGAAATCGATTTTTTTGCCACAGGCTACCCCACAACAAAAGAAAGCACCGTATCATCAAGTACAGTCCTTTCGGCCCCAGAAAAGCAAGAGGGCTAGAGGCTCATCCTTTCTGCTGAGAGGCAAAGGTAGAGGAAAAAGCTGCAACACACAGCTAGTTCCCAAGAGCAGAAGTCCTCCCTGCGTCCGGTAGGTCCACAGCATGGTGCTGGGGCTGCTCAGGCGGACCCGGGTACGGTGGGGGCCCGTCTCAGATATTTTAGCGGACAGTGGGCTCTCTCACATGGATCCCTGGGTCCTTCTAGTAGTATCTCAGGGGTACAGGCTGGAGTTCGAGACGTTCTTCCCCCCGCCGTTTCCTAAAATCTGCCTTACCGGCACCTCCCTCTGCCAGGGAGACGGTGTTGGTGGATATTCAACACTATAATCACAACAAGTGATTGTCAAGGTGCCCCTCCTTCAGCAAGGAAGGGGTTACTATTCCACAGTGGTTGTGGTACCGAAACGGTTCGGTGAGACCCATCTTGAAATTAAAATACTTGAACTTTTATATCAGAAGATTCAAGTTCAAGATGGAATCGCTCAGGGCGGTTATTACGAGCCTGGACGAGGGGGATTACAGGGTCTCCCTGGACATCAAGGATGCGTACCTGCATGTCCCCATTTACCCTCCTCACCAGGAGTACCTCAGATATGTGGTACAGGACTGTCACTATCAGTTCCAGACGTGGCCGTTGGAGTTGTCCACGGCACCGAAGGTCTTTACCTAGGTAATGGCCGAAGTGATGATACTCCTTCGCAAGAAGGAAGTTTTTATTATCCCGTACTTGGACGATCTCCTGATAAAGGCGAAGTCCAAAGAACAGTTGGTAGTGGGGGTAGCACTCTCTCGGGAAGTGCTACAACAGCACGACTGGATTCTCAATATTCCAAAGTCACAGCTGGTCCCGACGACACGTCTTCTGTTCCTTGGAATGTTTTCTGAACGCAGACCAGAAAAGAGTGTTTCTTCCAGTGGAAAAAGCCGAGGAGTTGTCATCTCTAGTCAGAGACATCCTAAAACCAGGACAGGTGTCGGTACATCAATGCACACGAGTCCTGGGAAAAATGGTAGCTTCGTACGAAGCATAATTCCATTCGGAAGACTCCACGCAAGGACGTTCCAGTGGGACCTGTGGGACTAATGGTCCGGGTCCCATCTACAGATACAACAGCGGATAACCCTGTCAGCAAGAAACAGGGTGTCGCTGCTGTGGTGGCTGCAGAGGGCTCATCTACTAGAGGGCCGCAGATTCGGAATACAGGACTGGGTCCTGGTGACCACGGATGCCAGCCTTCGGGGCTGGGGTGCAGTCACAAAGGGAAGAAATTTCCAAGGAGATTTCGCTTCACATAAATATTCTGCAGCTAAGGGCCATTTACAATGCCCTAAGCCAAGCAAGGCCCCTGCTTCAGAACCAGCCGGTACTGATCCAATCAGACGACATCACGGCGGTCGCCCATGTAAACAGATAGGGCGGCACAAGAAGCAGGATGGCGATGGCAGAAGCCACAAGGATTCTCCGATGGGCGACCTACACCCAGGAGAATGGGGACTTCATCCAGAAGTTTTCCAAATGCGGGTAAACCGTTGGGAATGACCACGGGTGGACATGATGGCGTCCCGCCTCAACAAGAAGTTGAAAAGATATTGCGCCAGGTCAAGGGACCCTCAGGCGATCGCTGGGGACGCTCTAGTGACACCGTGGGTGTACCAGTCGGTTTATGTGTCTCCTCCTCTACCTCTCATACCCAAGGTACTGAGAATAATAAGAAGGCGAGGAGTGAAAACCATACTCGGGGTTCCGGATTGGCCATGAAGAGCTTGGTACCCGGAACTTCAAGAGATGCTGGCAGAGGACCCTTGGCCTCTGCCGCTCAGACAAGACCTGCTGCAGCAGGGACCCTGTCTGTTCCAAGACTTACCGCGGCTGCGTTTGACGGCATGGCGGTAGAACACCGGATCCTAAAGGAAAAGGGTATTCCGAAGGAAGTCATCCCTACCCTGATCATAGCCAGGAAGGATGTCACCGCAAGACATTATCGCCGCGTTTGGCGAAAATTTTGTTGCTTGGTGGGAGGCCATGAAGGCCCCGACGGAGGAATTTCAACTATGTCGATTCCTGCACTTCCTGCAAGCAGGGGTGACGTTTGGGCCTCAAATTGGGGTCCATCAAGGTCCAGATTTCAGCTCTGTCGATTTTCTTCCAGAAAGAACTGGCTTCACTGCCTGAAGTTCAGACTTTGGTTAAAGGAGTACTACATATTCAGCCTCCTTTTGTGCCTCCTGTGGCACTTTTTGGATCTCAACGTGGTGTTGGATTTCCTAAAGTCGCATTGGTTGAGCCACTTAAAACCATGGAGCTAAAGTATCTCGCGTGGAAAGTGGTCATGCTGTTGACCTTGGCCTTGGCCAGGCGTGTGTCAGAATTGGCGGCTTTGTCATGTAAAAGCCCTTATCTGATTTTCTATATGGATAGGGCAGAGTTGAGGACTCATCCTCAGTTTCTCCCGAAGGTGGTCTCAGGTTTTCACTTGAACCAACCTATTGTGGTGCCTGCGGCTACTAGGGACTTGGAGGATTCCAAGTTGCTGGACGTAGTCAGGGCCCTGAAAATTTTATTTTTCCAGGACGGCTGGAGTCAGGAAAACTGACTCGCTGTTTATCCTGATGGCACCCAACAAGCTGGGTGCTCCTGCTTCTAAGCAGTCTATTGCGCGCTGGATTTGTAGCACTATTCAGCTGGCGCATTCTGCGGTAGGATTACCGCAGCCTAAATCAATAAAAGCCCATTCCACAAGGACGGTGGGCTCATCTTGGGCGGCTGCCCGAGGGGTCTCGGCTTTACAACTTTGCCGAGCAGCTACTTGGTCAGGGGCAAACACGTTTGCAAAATTCTATGAATTTGATACCCTGGCTGAGGAGGACCTGGAGTTCTCTCATTCAGTGCTGCAGAGTCATCCGCACTCTCCCGCCCGTTTGGGAGCTTTGGTATAATCCCCATGGTCCTTACGGAGTTCCCAGCATCCACTAGGACATCAGAGAAAATAAGAATTTACTTACCGATAATTCTATTTCTCGTAGTCCGTAGTGGATGCTGGGCGCCCATCCCAAGTGCGGATTGTCTGCAATACTTGTACATAGTTATTGTTAACTAATCGGGTTCTTGTTGTGAGCCATCTATTCAGAGGCTCCTCTGTTATCATGCTGTTAACTGGGTTTCATATCACAAGTTATACGGTGTGATTGGTGTGGCTGGTATGAGTCTTACCCGGGATTCAAAATTCTTCCTTATTGTGTACGCTCGTCCGGGCACAGTATCCTAACTGAGGCTTGGAGGAGGGTCATAGGGGGAGGAGCCAGTACACACCAGGTAGTCCTAAAGCTTTCTTTTTGTGCCCAGTCTCCTGCGGAGCCGCTATTCCCCATGGTCCTTACGGAGTTCCCAGCATCCACTACGGACTACGAGAAATAGAATTATCGGTAAGTAAATTCTTATTTTCTCCTGCATAGCCCAGTAAAATGTTGCAATGTTAAGTATTGACTTCAGCCAAATCTCATCCTAACCCTCTGTTCCACATTCTCTATGTACCCCATCTGTGTCACCCATGTCTGTCTACCCCTCCCGTTTAGATTGTAAACTCTCACGAGCAGGGCCCTCTTCCCTCATGTGCTTATCCTTTGTCTTACTTTAATAAACTTCAACTGTACCACATCCAGCAGTCTTCTGCCACCTGATACTTATTCCAGTGTCATCTGCTGATGTAATTATGTGTATTTACCCTGTACTTGTCCTATACTGTCATCAACTGTAAGTTGCTGTTTTCCTGTTTGATTGTTTATGTACTCTGTAATTGGGTGTAGCAGAACCCTTGTGGCGCCATATAAATAAAGGATGATAATAATAATAATAATATAGGGTGTATAATCCCCAGGTGTATCTCACACATCACACAGTACAGTATATAGGGTGTATAATCGCCAGGTGTATCTCACACATCACTCAGTACAGATTACAGGATGTATAATCACCAGGTGTATAACACACGTCGCACAGTACAGTATACATACTGGTCACAACAATGCAGCAGATATTGAGCACTGATCAGGATACTAGAAGTGACATAGAGCTGCAAGATACAGCAATGGCCTACTGTACTGTACTATATTATATATGTATACTGCTGGTCACCAAAATGCTGCACTCTCCTACTATATACTGCTCACAATAATGCAGCACAGATATGGAATGGATACTTGCAGTGACACAGAGCTGCAAGATACAGCAATGGCCTACTGTACTGTACTATATATGTATACTGCTGGTCACCAAAATGCTGCACTCTCCTACTATATACTGCTCACAATAATGCAGCACAGATATGGAATGGATACTTGCAGTGACACAGAGCTGCAAGATACAGCAATAGCCTACTGTACTGTACAACTATATACTGTTGGTCAATGGTCACCAAAATGCTGCACTGTAATACTATATAATTATACTGCTCACAAAAATGCAGCACAGATATGGAATGGATACTTGCAGTGACACAGAGCTGCACAGTGGCAAACGCAGGATTTGCATGGGGGGGTTTCCAGAACTGGGTGGAGCCAATCACGGGGGTGGGGACTGAGGTGACCCAGTATATGCTGGGTCCGTAAAACTAGGGTGTGTGTGTGTGTGTGTGTGTGTGTGTGTGTATATAGATAGATAGATAGATAGATACTGTACATATATCTACACACACATATATATATATATATATATATATATACATGTATATATATATACACACACACACACACACACACACACACACACACACACACACACACATACACATATACTTAGCATATTAAACATGCATACATATATATATATATATATATGTGCAGTACACATATATATATATTCACACATGTATAGATATAGATATAGATATAGATATATATATAATGTGTGTGTGTTTATATGTATGTATGTATATACATGTGTATATATGTATGCACATGGATATATATGTACTATAATTAAAATAAAGTAAACTTTTATTGCACTTACAAGTGCCACCAGGAAGACAGCAGGCTACAGAGGACGCTAGACAGCCATTAATAATACTCATGCAGCTATTAAAAAAAAAAATATATATATATATATATATATTTTTTTTTTGGTGGAGGGGGGTTTCTGGGTGCTCGGAAACCCCCCTGGGTGCACCACTGCTGCAAGATACAGCAATGGCCTACTGTACTGTACAACTATATACTGTTGGTCACCAAAATTCTGCACTGTAATACTATATATACTGCTCACAAAAATGCAGCACAGATATGGAATGGATACTTGCAGTGACACTGAGCTGCAAGATACTACAGCAATGGCCTAATGTACTGTACAACTATATACTGTTGGTCACCAAAATGCTGCACTGTAATACTATATATACTGCTCACAAAAATGCAGCACAGATATGGAATGGATACTTGCAGCAATGGCGTAACTACTGCCCCCGCAGCCCTCGCGGTGGCTTGGGGGCGAGGGGCTGCGGGGGCGCCACTGATTTACAGCAGACTGACATGCGGACGAGCGTCCGCATGTCAGTCTGCGGTCTGCTTCCCTCCGCCGCTTTTTGGAGGGACACGGAGGGACAGCTCGCCTCTCCTGTGTCCCTCCTGCATCGTCTCCGGTGGCCGCGGGTCTAATAGGGGGAAGTGCCGTCCGTGAGCTCTAATTGGCTCACGAACCGGCACTTCCCCCTATTAGACCCGCGGCCGCCGGGGATGATGCAGCAGGAGGGACACAGGAGAGGAGAGCTGTCCCTCCGTGTCCCTCCAAAAAGCGGCGCGGGAGGGGGGGGGGGGGGGGCGGAAGAAATATCTGGCACTGGGGGCATATATGGCACTGGGGGGAATATCTGGCACTGGGGCATATATGGCACTGGGGGGAATATCTGGCACTGGGGCATATATGGCACTGGGGGGGAATATCTGGCACTGGGGGCATATATGGCACTGGAGGGGAATATCTGGCACTGGGGGCATATATGGCACTGGGGGGGAATATCTGGCACTGGGGGCATATATGGCACGGGGGGAATATCTGGCACTGGGGGCATATATGGCACTGGGGGGGAATATCTGGCACTGGGGGCATATATGGCACTGGGGGGGAATATCTGGCACTGGGGGCATATATGGCACTGGGGGGGAATATCTGGCACTGGGGGCATATATGGCACTGGGGGGGAATATCTGGCACTGGGGGCATATATGGCACGGGGGGAATATCTGGCACTGGGGGCATATATGGCACTGGGGGGGAATATCTGGCACTGGGGGCATATATGGCACTGGGGGGGAATATCTGGCACTGGGGGCATATATGGCACGGGGGGAATATCTGGCACTGGGGGCATATATGGCACTGGGGGGGAATATCTGGCACTGGGGGCATATATGGCACTGGGGGGGAATATCTGGCACTGGGGGCATATATGGCACGGGGGGAATATCTGGCACTGGGGGCATATATGGCACTGGGGGGGAATATCTGGCACTGGGGGCATATATGGCACGGGGGGGGGGGAATATCTGGCACTGGGGGCATATATGGCACGGGGGGGAATATCTGGCACTGGGGGCATATATGGCACTGGGAATATCTGGCACTGGGGGCATATATGGCACGGGGGGGAATATCTGGCACTGGGGGCATATATGGCACTGGGGGCATATATGGCACTGGGGGGGAATATCTGGCACTGGGGCATATATGGCACTGGGGGGAATATCTGGCACTGGGGCATATATGGCACTGGGGGGGAATATCTGGCACTGGGGGCATATATGGCACTGGGGGGAATATCTGGCACTGGGGGCATATATGGCACTGGGGGGGAATATCTGGCACTGGGGGCATATATGGCACTGGGGGGGAATATCTGGCACTGGGGGCATATATGGCACTGGTGGGGAATATCTGGCACTGGGGGCATATATGGCACTGGGGGGGAATATCTGGCACTGGGGGCATATATGGCACGGGGGGAATATCTGGCACTGGGGGCATATATGGCACTGGGGGGGAATATCTGGCACTGGGGGCATATATGGCACTGGGGGGGAATATCTGGCACTGGGGGCATATATGGCACGGGGGGAATATCTGGCACTAGGGGCATATATGGCACTGGGGGGGAATATCTGGCACTGGGGGCATATATGGCACGGGGGGGGGGAATATCTGGCACTGGGGGCATATATGGCACGGGGGAGAATATCTGGCACTGGGGGCATATATGGCACTGGGGGGAATATCTGGCACTGGGGGCATATATGGCACGGGGGGGGAATATCTGGCACTGGGGGCATATATGGCACTGGGGGCATATATGGCACTGGGGGGGAATATCTGGCACTGGGGCATATATGGCACTGGGGGGAATATCTGGCACTGGGGCATATATGGCACTGCGGGGGGAATATCTGGCACTGGGGGCATATATGGCATGGGGGGGGAATATCTGGCACTGGGGGCATATATGGCACTGGGGGGGAATATCTGGCACTGGGGGCATATATGGCACGGGGGGGGGAATATCTGGCACTGGGGGCATATATGGCACGGGGGGGAATATCTGGCACTGGGGGCATATATGGCACTGGGGGGAATATCTGGCACTGGGGGCATATATGGCACGGGGGGGGGAATATCTGGCACTGGGGGCATATATGGCACTGGGGGGAATATCTGGCACTGGGGCATATATGGCACTGGGGGGGAATATCTGGCACTGGGGGCATATATGGCACTGGGGGGGAATATCTGGCACTGGGGGCATATATGGCACTGGGGGGGAATATCTGGCACTGGGGGCATATATGGCACGGGGGGGGGAATATCTGGCACTGGGGGCATATATGGCACTGGGGGGGAATATCTGGCACTGGGGGCATATATGGCACGGGGGGGAATATCTGGCACTGGGGGCATATATGGCACTGGGGGGGAATATCTGGCACTGGGGGCATATATGGCACGGGGGGGATATCTGGCACTGGGGGCATATATGGCACTGGGGGGGAATATCTGGCACTGGGGGCATATATGGCACTGGGGGGGAATATCTGGCACTGGGGGCATATATGGCACTGGGGGGGAATATCTGGCACTGGGGGCATATATGGCACGGGGGGAATATCTGGCACTGGGGGCATATATGGCACTGGGGGGGAATATCTGGCACTGGGGGCATATATGGCACTGGGGGGGAATATCTGGCACTGGGGGCATATATGGCACGGGGGGGGAATATCTGGCACTGGGGGCATATATGGCACGGGGGGGGAATATCTGGCACTGGGGGCATATATGGCACGGGGGGGAATATCTGGCACTGGGGGCATATATGGCACTGGGGGGAATATCTGGCACTGGGGGCATAAATGGCACGGGGGGGAATATCTGGCACTGGGGGCATATATGGCACTGGGGGGAATATCTGGCACTGGGGGCATATATGGCACTGGGGGGGAATATCTGGCACTGGGGGCATATATGGCACTGGGGGGGAATATCTGGCACTGGGGGCATATATGGCACGGGGGGAATATCTGGCACTGGGTGCATATATGGCACTGGGGGGGAATATCTGGCACTGGGGGCATATATGGCACTGGGGGCATATTTGGCACTGGGGGGAATATATGGCACTGGGGGCATATCTGGCACTGGGGGCATATGTGGCACTGGGGGGGAATATCTGGCACTGGGGGCATATGTGGCACTGGGGGGGTATATGTGTACCTGGCACATGGGGGGGGCTATATTTGTCACTGGGACATGTGAGTACCTGGCACCGTAGGGGAATATCTGGCACTGGGGTCATATGTGGCACTGGGAGCACAGCCCTAGCAACGAGGACTACCTCCTAGCAACGAGCATGACACCCATGAAAACCCCTGGCACCGTGCATGGAACCAAGAGCATGAAACACCTGGCAACGAGCATGACACCCAGTGCATGAAACACCTGGCAACGAGCATGACACCCAGTGCATGAAACCCCTGGCAACGAGCATGACACCCTGAGCATGAAAACCCCTGGCACCGTGCATGGAACCAAGAGCATGAAACCCCTGGCAACGAGCATGACACCCAGTGCATGAAACCCCTGACAACGAGCAGGTAATTGAAAAGTAATTAGAAGCCTTACTGTAGGACTTAATGTGTAATGGGCATTACGGTGTGTGGCATAATGTATCACGGACATTGCGGTGTGTGTCATAATGTGTCACAGGCATTACGGTGTATGGTATACTATATCGCGGGCATTGTGATATGTGGTATAATGTCTCAGGGTCATTGCAGTGTGTGGCATAATGTATCACGGACATTGCAGTGTGTGTCATAATGTGTCAGGCATTACGGTGTGTGGTATACTATATCACGGGCATTGTGGTATGTGGTATAATGTCTCAGGGTCATTGCAGTGTGGCATAATACATAACGGGCATTGCGGTGTGTGGCATAGGGTATAACGGGCAGGGCATTGCGGTATGTGTCACAGGCATTACGGTGTATGGTATACTATATCACGGGCATTGTGGTATAATGTCTCAAGGTCATTGCAGTGTGTGGCATAATGTGTCACAGGCATTCTATGTGCTATAATGTATCGGGCATTGCAGTGTGTGGCATAATGTATCACGGACATTGCGGTGTGTGTCATAATGTGTCACAGACATTGTATGTGCTATAATGTATCAGGGGCATTGCAGTGTGTAGCATAATGTATAACGGGCATTGCGATTCCTGTCATAATGTGTCACAGGCATTACGGTGTGTGGCATAATGTGTCACAGGCATTATGGTGTGTGGCATAATGTGTCACAGGCATTACGGTGTGTGGCATAATGTGTCACAGGCATTACGGTGTGTGGCATAATGTGTCGGGGGCATTACAGTGTGTGCATATTGTGTCATGTGCATTATTGTGTGCGGCATAATGTCTAAGGGCCATTGCAGTATGTGGCATAATGTATACTGGGCATCACTATAAGGAGGAAAAATGACAAATAATGTAAGGGGCATGAACCAGGATTATTTTTCTTTCCTGTGGTGGCCAACGTCTGGGCGTGCAGGTTGCAAAACTGGGGTATAAGGTAGTCTTTTCCTGCAATGTCACGCCCCTTTATGCGAAACCACGCCCATTCCAACGAAACCACACACCCTTTTTTTGCCGCGCGCGCATCCCTTTCTTGCTCCCAATTATGGAGCATGAAGGGGGGGGGGGGAAGGGGCGCCGAAGAATTTTTCGGCTTGGGGGAGAAAAATTTCTAGTTACGCCACTGACTTGCAGTGACACAGAGCTGCAAGATACAGTAATGGCCTAATGTACTGTACAACTATATACTGTTGGTCACCAAAATGCTGCACTGTAATACTATATATACTGCTCACAAAAATGCAGCACAGATATGGAATGGATACTTGCAGTGACACAGAGCTGCAAGATACTACAGCAATGGCCTAATTTACAGTACAACTATATACTGTTGGTCACCAAAATGCTGCACTGTAATACTATATATACTGCCCACAAAATGCAGCACAGATATGGAATGGATACTTGCAGTGACACAGAGCTGCAAGATACAGCAATGGCCTACTGTACTGTACAATTATATACTGTTGGTCAGTGGTCACCAAAATGCTGCACTGTAATACTATATAATTATACTGCTCACAAAATGCAGCACAGATATGGAATGGATACTTGCAGTGACACAGAGCTGCAAGATACAGCAATTGCCTACTGTACTGTACAACTATATACTGTTGGTCACCAAAATGCTGCACTGTAATACTATATATACTGCTCACAAAAATGCAGCACAGATATGGAATGGATACTTCAGTGACACAGAGCTGCAAGATACTACAGCAATGGCCTAATGTACTGTACAACTATATACTGTTGGTCACCAAAATGCTGCAATGTAATACTGTATATACTGCTCACAAAATGCAGCACAGATATTGAATGGATACTTGCAGTGACACTGAGCTGCAAGATACTACAGCAATGGCCTAATGTACTGTACAACTATATGCTGTTGGTCACCAAAATGCTGCACTGTAATACTATATATACTGCTTACAAAAATGCAGCACAGATATGGAATGGATACTTGCAGTGACACAGAGCTGCAAGATACAGCAATGGCCTACTGTACTGTACAACTATATACTGTTGGTCACCAAAATGCTGCACTGTAATACTATATATACTGCTCACAAAAATGCAGCACAGATATGGAATGGATACTTGCAGTAACACAGAGCTGCAAGATACTACAGCAATGGCCTAATGTACTGTACAACTATATACTGTTGGTCACCAAAATGCTGCACTGTAATACTATATATACTGCTCACAAAATGCAGCACAGATATGGAATGGATACTTGCAGTGACACTGAGCTGCAAGATACTACAGCAATGGCCTAATGTACTGTACAACTATATACTGTTGGTCACCAAAATGCTGCACTGTAATACTATATATACTGCTCACAAAAATGCAGCACAGATATGGAATGGATACTTGCAGTGACACAGAGCTGCAAGATACAGCAATGGCCTACTGTACTGTACAACTATATACTGTTGGTCACCAAAATGCTGCACTGTAATACTATATATACTGCTCACAAAAATGCAGCACAGATATGGAATGGATACTTGCAGTGACACAGAGCTGCAAGATACAGCAATGGCCTACTGTACTGTACAACTATATACTGTTGGTCACCAAAATGCTGCACTGTAATACTATATATACTGCTCACAAAAATGCAGCACAGATATGGAATGGATACTTGCAGTGACACAGAGCTGCAAGATACTACAGCAATGGCCTAATGTACTGTACAACTATATACTGTTGGTCACCAAAATGCTGCACTGTAATACTATATATACTGCTCACAAAATGCAGCACAGATATGGAATGGATACTTGCAGTGACACAGAGCTGCAAGATACAGCAATGGCCTACTGTACTGTAATACTATATACTGTTGGTCACCAAAATGCTGCACTGTAATATTATATATACTGCTCACAAAAAGCACAGATATGGAATGGATACTTGCAGTGACACAGAGCTGCAAGATACAGCAATGGCCTACTGTACTGTACAACTATATACTGTTGGTCACCAAAATGCTGCACTGTAATACTATATATACTGCTCACAAAAATGCAGCACAGATATGGAATGGATACTTGCAGTGACACAGAGCTGCAAGATACAGCAATGGCCTACTGTACTGTACAACTATATACTGTTGGTCACCAAAATGCTGCACTGTAATACTATATATACTGCTCACAAAAATGCAGCACAGATATGGAATGGATACTTGCAGTGACACAGAGCTGCAAGATACTACAGCAATGGCCTAATGTTCCCGAACAACTATATACTGTTAGTCACCAAAATGCTGCACTGTAATACTATATATTAGTGATGAGCGGGTTCGGTTTCCGAGAAACCGAACCCACCCGAGTTTTACCTTTTTTGCACGGGTCCGAGCAGACTCGGATCCTCCCGCCTTGCTCGGCTAACCCGAGCGCGCCCGAATGTCGGATTCTCGCGAGATTCGGATTCTATATAAGCAGCCGCACGTCGCCGCCATTTTCACACGTGCATTGAGATTGATAGGGAGAGGACGTGGCTGGCGTCCTCTCCGTTTATATACGAGACAGTTGATCTGATTGCTTTGCTTGTTTATTTTACTATTGTGGGGAAGATTGGGGAGCAGCTGTTAGGAGGAGTACAGTGCAGAGTTTGCTGATAGTGACCACCAGTTTTTTATCCGTTCTCTTCTCTGCCTGAAAAAAACGCTCCATACCATATCTGTGCTCAGTGTGCTGCATGATATATCTGTGCTGAGTGCTCACACTGCTTAATTGTGGGGACTGGGGAGCAGCTATAGCAGGAGTACAGTGCAGAGTTTTGCTGACAGTAACCACCAGTATACGTTTGTCTGCCTGAAAAACACTCCTGTGGCTTTTTTTTATGCTAGTAGTTTAGCAGTTTGATGACAGTGTCCACCAGGTCCATTATACTGTATATAGCAGTATGGTAGGCCACTGCTGTACCTACCTCTGTGTCGTCACTCGTCATCCATAAAGTATACTATCCATCCATCTACATTGTATACCTGTGGTGGCTTTTTTTTATACTAGTAGTTTAGCAGTCTGCTGACAGTGTCCACCAGGTCCATTATACTGTATATAGCAGTACAGTAGGCCACTGCTGTACCTACCTCTGTGTCGTCACTCGTCATCCATAAAGTATACTATCCATCCATCTACATTGTATACCTGTGGTGGCTTTTTTTTATACTAGTAGTTTAGCAGTCTGCTGACAGTGTCCACCAGGTCCATTATACTGTATATAGCAGTACGGTAGGCCACTGCTGTACCTACCTCTGTGTCATCACTCGTCATCCATTAAGTATACTATCCATCCATCTACATTGTATACCTGTGTGGCTTTTTTTTTTAGACTAGTAGTTTAGCAGTCTGCTGACAGTGTCCACCAGGTCCATTATACTGTATATAGCAGTACGGTAGGCCACTGCTGTACCTACCTCTGTGTCGTCACTCATCATCCATAAAGTATACTATCCATCCATCTACATTGTATACCTGTGGTGGCTTTTTTTTATACTAGTAATTAGTTTAGCAGTCTGCTGACAGTGTCCACCAGGTCCATTATACTGTATATAGCAGTACGGTAGGCCACTGTTGTACCTACCTCTGTGTCGTCACTCGTCATCCATTAAGTATACTATCCATCCATCTACATTGTATATCTGTGGTGGCTTTTTTTTTATACTAGTAGTTTAGCAGTCTGCTGACAGTGTCCACCAGGTCCATTATACTGTAGTGTTCACTCTAGGCTGTTTTAGCAGGGCGCCGCGCCCTGCCCGTTTTTTAACAGGCAAAACCCGCCCTGCCCCTTTTGCGGCGCCCTGCTAGAACAGCCGCCCGCTCCCTGCCCTCCCGGCGTGTATAGATGCCGTGCGCATGCGCGCGGCATCCATTCACGCATTGGGAGAGGGCTGGGGGAAGCCCAGCACCGACGGAGGTGCTGGGTACGCCCCCAACAGTGACATCGCCGGCCACAGACGCTCTCTATAGTAGCGTCTGTGGGCCGCACCGCCCCCTAAAATGACGGAGGCGTGGCCACGCCCCCCTAATTTGCGCGGCAGTGCCCCCATTTCGTGGGCGCGCGTGGCTTCGCCACGCGCTCACACATGTGCCCCCGGACTCCGGCGCCCTGCCCCATTTCACTCCTAGAGTGAACACTAATACTGTATATAGCAGTACGGTAGGCCACTGCTGTACCTACCTCTGTGTCGTCACTCGTCATCCATAAAGTATACTATCCATCCATCTACATTGTATACCTGTGGTGGCTTTTTTTTTTATACTAGTAGTTTAGCAGTCTGCTGAGTGTCCACCAGGTCCATTATACTGTATATAGCAGTACGGTAGGCCACTGCTGTACCTACTTCTGTGTCGTCACTCGTCATCCATTAAGTATACTATCCATCCATCTACATTGTATACCTGTGGTGCCTTTTAGTTGTGCGCATTAAAATATGGAGAACAAAAATGTGGAGGTTAAAAAAATAGGGAAAGATCAAGATCCACTTCCACCTCATGCTGAAGCTGCTGCCACTAGTCATGGCCGAGACGATGAAATGCCATCAACGTCGTCTGCCAAGGCCGATGCCCAATGTCATAGTACAGAGCATGTAAAATCCAAAACACAAAAGATCAGTAAAATGCCTCAAAAATCAAAATTAAAAGCATCTGAGGAGAAGCATAAACTTGCCAATATGCCATTTACGACACGGAGTGGCAAGGAACGGCTGAGGCCCTGGCCTATGTGCATGGCTAGTGGTTCAGCTTCACATGAGGATGGAAGCACTCATCCTATCGCTAGAAAAAAGAAAAGACTTAAGCTGGCAAAAGCACAGCAAAGAACTGTGCGTTCTTCGGAATCACAAATCCCCAAGGAGAGTCCAATTGTGTCGGTTGCGATGCCTGACCTTCCCAACACTGGACGGGAAGAGCTTGCGCCTTCCACCATTTGCACGCCCCCTGCAAGTGCTGGAAGGAGCACCCGCAGTCCAGTTCCTGATAGTCAAATTGAAGATGTCAGTGTTGAAGTACACCAGGATGAGGATATGGGTGTTGCTGGCGCTGGGGAGGAAATTGACAAGGAGGATTCTGATGGTGAGGTGGTTTGTTTAAGTCAGGCACCCAGGGAGACACCTGTTGTCCGTGGGAGGAATATGGCCATTGACATGCCTGGTCAAAATACAAAAAAAATCAGCTCTTCGGTGTGGAATTATTTCAACACAAATGCGGACAACAGGTGTCAAGCCGTGTGTTGCCTTTGTCAAGCTGTAATAAGTAGGGTGAGGACGTTAACCACCTCGGAACATTCTCCCTTATACGTTACCTGCAGCGCATTCATCATAAGTCAGTGACAAGTTCAAAAACTTTGGGCGACAGCGGAAGCAGTCCACTGACCACTAAATCCCTTCCTCTTGTAACCAAGCTCCTGCAAACCACACCACCAACTCCCTCAGTGTCAATTTCCTCCTTACCCAGGAAAGCCAATAGGCCTGCAGGCCATGTCACTGGCAAGTCTGACGAGTCCTCTCCTGCCTGGGATTCCTCCGATGCATCCTTGAGTGTAACGCCTACTGCTGCTGGCGCTGCTGTTGTTGCTGCTGGGAGTCGATCATCATCCCAGAGGGGAAGTCGGAAGACCACTTGTACTACTTCCAGTAAGCAATTGACTGTACAACAGTCCTTTGCGAGGAAGATTAAATATCACAGCAGTCATCCTGCTGCAAAGCAGATAACTCAGGCCTTGGCAGCCTGGGCGGTGAGAAACGTGGTTCCGATATCCATCGTTAATTCAGAGGTAAATATAGACTTGATTGAGGTACTGTGTCCCCGGTACCAAATACCATCTAGTTTCCATTTCTCTAGGCAGGCTATACCAAAAATGTACACAGACCTCAGAAAAAGACTCACCAGTGTCCTAAAAAATGCAGTTGTACCCAATGTCCACTTAACCACGGACATGTGGACAAGTGGAGCAGGGCAGACTCAGGACTATATGACTGTGACAGCCCACTGGGTATATGTATTGCCTCCCGCTGCAAGAACAGCAGCGGCGGCACCAGTAGCAGCATCTCGCAAACGCCAACTCGTTCCTAGGCAGGCTACGCTTTGTATCACCGCTTTCCAGAATACGCACACAGCTGAAAACCTCTTACGGCAACTGAGGAAGATCATCGCAGAATGGCTTACCCCAATTGGACTCTCCTGGGGATTTGTGACATCGGACAACGCCAGAAATATTGTGCGTGCATTACATCTGGGCAAATTCCAGCACGTCCCATGTTTTGCACATACCTTGAATTTGGTGGTGCAGAATTATTTAAAAAACGACAGGGGCGTGCAAGAGATGCTGTCGGTGGCCTGAAGAATTGCGGGCCACTTTCGGCGTTCAGGCACCGCGTACAGAAGACTGGAGCACCACCAAAAATACCTGAACCTGCCCTGCCATCATCTGAAGCAAGAGGTGGTAACGAGGTGGAATTCAACCCTCTATATGTTTCAGAGGATGGAGGAGCAGCAAAAGGCCATTCAAGCCTATACATCTGGCCACGATATAGGCAAAGGAGGTGGAATGCACCTGTCTCAAGCGCAGTGGAGAATGATTTCAATGTTGTGCAAGGTTCTGCAACCCTTTGAACTTGCCACACGTGAAGTCAGTTCAGACACTGCCAGCCTGAGTCAGGTCATTCCCCTCATCAGGCTTTTGCAGAAGAAGCTGGAGACATTGAAGGAGGAGCTAAAACAGAGCGATTCCGCTAGGCATGTGGGACTTGTGGATGGAGCCCTTCATTCGCTTAACCAGGATTCACGGGTGGTCAATCTGTTGAAATCAGAGCACTACATTTTGGCCACCGTGCTCGATCCTAGATTTAAAACCTACATTGTATCTCTCTTTCCGGCAGACACAAGTCTGCAGGGGTTCAAAGACCTGCTGGTGAGAAAATTGTCAAGTCAAGCGGAACGTGACCCGTTGTCAAAGTCAGAAAAATATCTCTATGCACACTACCATATTTGCACCTCACACAGGTCCGTGCTGCGCATGCGTACGCTCTCCCGTACGTGCGCATACTCACAGTCGCGGGCACCCGCAGGCGCATGGTATGCGTATTTACGGTAGAGTTTATGCGATCGTAGCGTGCGACTCAATCATTACATATTTTCACTAATAATGTATTTTGTAGATCATGGTCCCTTTGATAGATTCTGAAAGTTTGGTTAATATAGAATGTTCATGAACAGAGGAATCCCTCTTTGTTTGATACGAAGGGTCAGATAGGAGTAATACAGTGGTGTTTAGTATCCATCGGAAGAATATTTAATTAGAAATATTCCGGTGTTGGTTTGAAGCAGATCAATCGCTCGTGCGAATAGTTATGGACATAAGAAGTTTATGAACATTTACTTTATTTGCACTTTATTACCCATGCGGCGGGAAACCCAGTTTCCCTCCCACCTGAACAGTTGGAAATAGTCACAGCCCACCTGTATGAATCAACCTATGACCTTTTGTTATAATGCGAAGCCGAATTCCTGTGTCCAATGAACAATGAGATTGTAGGGACCATTGAATTGTATTGTGTGTGGAGCATAAATAGCAGGCCGACCATATCCAACTTCACTCTCTTCAACGGTTCTCATTGCTGATAATCGGGAGCTGGATATCGAGGCGCATGCGATCGTTCCCCTTGTGCGTAAGTTTTCTCCGTAATCATATTGTCTTACTGTGAGCCATTTCTCTCATATCTCTCTCTCTCCCTCTCTTCTCTTTCTCTCGTATTTTCCCTTGATTAGTATTGTATTGTATTGTATTTCTTGTATAGTTATTTGGTTAGGAAGTCTCTGTTATATTGTAGTGTATCATTTGTACTGTGATTCCTTTTTGCAAGTATATTAGTTATAATACATATAATAGGCTTTAGACCCTAAACAAGTATCTGTGTATTTTCTCATAGTGTTAAGTGTTCACAGAGCGTCGGTGACGCTCAAGCAGCTTTGTAGTTAATCAGGTTACACCAGGTTGCACTTACACATTGTCTCTACATAAAGGTATACTGTGTATCTCATTGTTAAAGGTATAGATATCAAGGTATAGCGTTGTGAGCGTCTGCGCCGCTGGTGATCTCCTCGTGGTCTCGAGCGTCCGCTACGCCATAGCGAATCATTACGTTAGTCACAGCCAATAGCGTGTCTGCCTGTGATCTCTGGGCCGTGAGCGAAAGCGACGCTTGAGCGTCTCGCCTACGGCTGAGCGATCGATACGCAACTAGCGTACCCTTACGGTACTTCTTACGTAGTCAGCGTACAGTGTTCTTAGACCTCATAAAGGGTTGTTTATACGATAAAGGAATTCAGCTTTATCAAGTGGGGGCCGTCCAGTCCTTCACATATCTGCACTAGGTAGATCAGCAGACATTATCCCTCAGCAAAGGGCGGGAGGTTGTCTCGCAGTGCTGACGGGATAAGCGTCTGCTTCGCTTAGATAAAGAGTGCTGAAGGAATCCGGGAACCGGAGGTAAGAACAAAACGCTTGTGTCTTTTAAAACTGTATTTTTCTTCTGTCTTGCGTATACACGCACGTATACATCTGTATTTCCTTTTCATTTAAAATTTTCGTATATCACTATCCTGTTTGCCAGTTTTATAGTTGATAGAAAAATGCTAAAAGAGATTTGCTGTTATTTCATAGTTTAAGAATAGAGGTAATAGTTAAAGTATAGACCAACACACGGTTTGCCTGGGAGATAAGGCGAAGTCAGTGTGGTGTGCGGTAGATGATCAGGGATCATCTACATTGATAAAAGTATAAATTGTGTTACGGTGGATCTTTGCTTTGCGTACACGTGTCCCTAACTGAGACTTGCGTACGCAATCCAAAGGCCGACGCACGCAGTGTACATTACGCAACGGAGCGTCTGTGTACGCCCACGTAACTCAAACCACAAGTTGACTTTAACAGGCGATAAATAGCGCAACGCGGTAAATAGCGCAACGCGGTAAATAGCGCAAGGCGATAAATAGCACAAATTGATTTCAGCTTTCCAAAAACTTAGTTTAAATACCTTACTTTACTGTAATACCTCTGGGGAGAGCTATCAGACTACGGGAAATGATTTTTCTGATCAGAAAACTATAAGAATGATATTGGTTTGAAAACGGTATGAGTGTATTGAATCCCGCTTTGTGGACTTTGTGATCTATGTGATAATCCCGCTTTGTGAACTTTGTGATCTATGTGGAACGTGATGAGCACGATCTGAGTGAAAACGTGCAACAGAGTGTGATAAAGTTTTCGTTGTATTACGCTCTGGCTGTTTTGGAGCACAGTAGGGAGACTCCAATGATCCTACCATTTATGGGCAACAAGTGTCTATAAGTGGTACGATTGGACCGCACGGTTGTATGTGTGACCAATAACGCAACGTGATATGAGGTCGTATATCCATGCGTAAATCTTGCCCTCATACGTGTTGTAGGGAGCACATGCAAGCGTGATTTGTGTAAAGAAAAGGAAGGGAATTTTCTCAGGAAAATCTCTAAAAATAGGGCCTGCAACGGCTACACGTGTCTGCTAGAAGGCGGAACGGAGATACCCGGAGCAGAAGAAGTTCAGTGGAAGAGCTTTAAGGATTTCCAACGAAGTTCTGTGTTTGGTGCATTTTAGGAAGTTTTTCTGTGTTAAAAAGGTCCACAATGGCAGCCAAGTGCACAATACAGAGACGGTCGGAGGTCAGGATTCAGACTCCAGAGGCTTGCAGACCCCGAGGGTCTGCTCGGTTAGTAATGTGGGGGAAATATGGTCCCCACTCTGAGACCTTTTGTGATGAATGGACACGAATGACTGCGGGGGATAAGGTACCATTTCCCGGGATAGGTAGTTTTGACTCAGAGGTGTTGCATAATTTAAGGAGAAGGATATGTCTCATTAAATCAGCAAAGAGACTAATCAAGCATTATGATTGTTTACAGATATGGCAACAGGAGGGTGAAATGCAAAGAAATGTAACTTACTTACCTAACTTTCATCTTGAGAGGAGAGAAATGGCAATGGAGGGGATTGTGGTTGCGGAGAAAAGCACAAGGGTGAACAATAAAAACGCTCTTAGCCAGGGCTTAAAGTGGTCCTGGAGAGGTGGGGGAACTCACCTCCGCCATGATCCCCCCTGCTTAGTGCGCGCCGAAGGCGCGCACGCCACAGACAGGGGTGTGGCCTCACAAGGGAGGGGCGTGGCCACACAAAAGTACCCCAATTCAAAATAATGTCTCACAGTAGCACAATTTTATTCACATTGCCCGTCCCACATACTAGTGCCCTTTACACACACAATGCCCACAATATCAGAGCCACTTACACACAACCGCTGGCAAGTATCCCCCCACACACAGAACATTCCCTTCACTTTTTAGAAACAGGGGCCTCATGCGATAAGTGTAGCAATAATGTGTCTAATAATTAGATATATTTTGCATACGTGCATATCCTATATGTTTTAGGACACTGCAGCTTCCACGGGCCTGGGTGCAATGAGGTGGGAGGTGGCAGCTGGCTCTCTCTGATGCCACTGAAGTACTTACTCAGATAGGGAGGCTTGAGAGCAGGCCAACCAGCTCTCTCCCTTCTCTGCACCCTTTACCCACTTCTGCCAGACCCTGTAGCTCCATCTCTTTCCCGAAGGTGGAAAAGGATTTCTCCCCTCCTGGAGTCACCTTGGGAGTTTTGAACAACTAAGTGTCCAAACAGACAGTCACTAGTGTCACTGTAGCGGACTTTGGTTGTCAAGAGGAGAAATGTGGAAGTCAGCCGTGCAGGGTGACCGTGAGAGGCTCCCACTGAATGCAGCATCCACCCATGCGCTGTCAGCCTGCACCTACCAGATAACACAGATATCTGCCCCAATCCCACACGACTGTGCAGTGTCTATGAACAGCCGAGCAGAGCTCTAGTCATTGCTGCGGGCATACAGAGCCCGGAGTCACTTGGCAACCTATTGGCAAAATGAAGGGACCTGAATGAGGAAATTGACAGTAGCAGGGAGGTTGTGTGCTTGTCGCATGGTAACAGACAAAGATGCGGGGTACCTGAAGGCTGGGACACCTGAAGGCTGCTACGTTAATCCGCCGTCTGGCTGTTGGGTCACTAGCCGCAATTTGCTCGCAGCTGGCGCCTCAAAAAAAATGCTGCCGCTGTCTCTCCATTGCCGGTCCATGAGCTGCCCGGCGTCAAATCCTCGCCCCTGTCATTGCTGCTCCTCAGTCCAGCAGCACTCTCCTCAGTGTGGCTGTGTGCTTCAGTGGCTGTGGGCTGGAGCATCAGGTCCCCGGCTGCGGTGTAAAGCTAGAAGCGGCCACCAGACAGTCCTGGCTCACGGACCGGCTGCAATTGCAAAGCAGCGAGGCCGCACTTTGAATCTGGCGCCAATTGTGCGCCATTCACTGCTCCCGGACCGCCAGCTAATGAGAAGCTGCCACATGGCAGCTTCTCATTGGCTGGCGGTCCGCGAGCCGTGATTGGTTCACGCCAGATTTTAAAAAAGCCGCCCCTTTTTTTGATTGGTGCTGCAGCCGGTCTGCGAGCCGGGATTGGCTGGCAGCCGCTGCCACCTTTGCAATGCAGCAGGGACCTGATGCTGTGGCCGGGCGGAGGCGGAACTAGTTCCGCCTGCAATTAGAGGTGACGGAACGCAGTTCCGCCCCGTTCCGCCCCACTTTAACCACTGCTCTTAGCAACTGTAGTATAGATGATAAGAATAAGTGTAATAAATGTAACAAAGATAATTGTAATACTGTTGAATGTACAACTATTAACCCATGCAAGTCGCACCCCATGTTAAACTTTCCTCAGGAACACCAACCAGAAAGTGAACCCAGAACGATGTCGGCACCTCTTCCAGAAGCCATCACACAAGACGTCCAGGTGGACGCGACCCAGTCGGTAAAAACTGTAATCAAACCCCCTAATGGAGGGTCAGGTGAGGTCGTGTCCACAGGTATGTATGGTATTATACATCACGCACAAACAAATGTACCTTATATCTTAGAATCAATTCAGAATGACATTACTGGACTTAATCCTGTTAGGGTAATTGCAGTACCAAATGGGGAAACTGACTCTTCAGGAATCACTCCTGTCAGGAACATCGCCATGTACTGCCCTTTTTCCCGAACAGAATTAAGAGCAATTCTGTCTGAATTTCCTGATCCCAGGAAAGACTTAGTTGCTTGTCAAAGATACATTAGAGTGCTAGGACATACTGCAGAGCCAAGTAACAAAGATTGGAGGACAGTTTTGAGGGCATGTTTACCCCCCGATGTTGATTCATTGAAATTTATCACTGATTGTAAGCTAGATGAGGAAGTGCCACTAACAAACAAGTATAACCAAGATAATGTAAAAAGAATCAATCTACAGTTGAAAGAATATTTTCCTACAGTAGTAAAGTGGAATAAAATCTATACAATAAGACAAAAAGAAGGTGAATCCGCAGAAGAGTATTTTCACCGGGCTCTGCAGGATATGGCTAGGTACACAGGTATAGATGACATTGAAACTAATGTACACCACAGAGAGGTAGCTGTGTCCGTATTAGCGAACAACTTAAAAGACACACTAAAAATTAGGGTACAAACTTCAATACCTCATTGGAGAGGTATCTCGGTGGCGGCATTAAGAGAGTCCGCTATCGAGCATGACCGAAATATCCAAAGAACCAGGGAAGCGCAGGGAGAGCGGTTGATGACACTGAACATCCAAGCACTAGAGGATGCATCAAGTCGACCGGAACCCCAGGCCCCTAGCACATGGAGAAAGCCAAGGATTTGTTACCATTGTAGAAGAGAAGGGCATTATGCCAACAACTGTAATAACCCACATAAAGTTAGACCCCCTAGACCAAGAAATGAGCAAAATTACAACACACACCATTATAATCAGAGATCAGATAGGAGGAATTTTGAGCCACACCCATGATAGGTAGTCAAGAAAGGTGATCATACGACGGATGGTAAGCCTGAGGTAACGGTTAATAAAGTGGGAGGTCATTCACTGAAGACACAGGAATGACCAGGTGAAACGTTGTAAATGTATTTGTGAAGAAAAATGTTTTTCTCTCTCTCTCTCTATCCCCATCTTTGACGATTATCGGTAAGAATTCACACATTGCATATCCACTTGGTCCTTGCAGAAGTCTACCAAACCCCAGCAGGACCTATCCGCCACAATGTATTTCTGGCCAGATACAAACAGTGGAGTAATGCAGGTGCTGGTGGGAAGGGACTGCTCAAGGAGACCATTAGACACGTAGATATGACAGCCTGATAATGCTAACAATGTTTTCTTAATGTTGAAAAATGTTTGATAAAAATGCTTTGTTTCTCGTTTCCTATTGTTGTTTGTTAAGTTATGTAATATATATATATGCACATGAAGTGTTCTCTCTCTCTTTGTTTTTTTTTTTGACTCTCTCTTCTCACTCATGTTTTCATGGTTTAAAGATGGTATGTCACCCCTCAGTTGGACCAATGGTAATGCCAGATTTTTTGCTCCTTACAGAAAGATCGCTGATTAGGAAGGAATATTGCATCACCAGAATGTTCGTTTGGAAGACTGAAGAGACAGCACCTTTTGAGAGGACAGCAGAACAAGAAGAACAACAAGACGAGAGAACTTATTATCGTAACGAGTTCTCTCCCCCTCAAACTGATTTTCTTATACCCCCTTTACAAATGTCTTCTTTTCTCCTCCTGTAAGATGGACTTGCCCCAAGAGACTGTGATATGGATTTTCCTGTTGACCATGATGTTGACCAGAGCAGTCTGTTCCGGCGAGAGTACCATGGAGGTCGATAGAGGTTCTGGAATGGGTTCTGATGATAAAGATGGAGGCGTAGTTTTCCAAGATCAACCTAACCAACAAGCAAAGGCGAGTATCAGAAAACGATCCGATAGCATTGACCATAGAAGAAATTGTGACGGATTGTTAGCTGAAGAAAACTGTATCTGTAGGCTCTGTAACAATGTCATTGAAGATGGGTGCATTAAGAAATGCCAATCCAGTTTTAATATCCATATGGACCGGCATCCATTGAGTGATTATCACTCCTTAGTGGGTAATGTATTAAACAAAACAGATTGTTGGGTATGCTCTCAAGTACCTCAGGGTCATAGCAAATCAGGGCTAGTACCATTTCCTTTAACGATAGGGGAGGTACTTGAGTTAAATGGTGGGAGACCGGTGGACCGGAGGTTTAATATCTCCAGCCCTCCTAGTTTGAAGCTCCACCAATACCACGTGGATAGGTCCCTATTATGTTTTAACATCTCCAATTCCAGAAAGCCGGGAAATTGGGAAGTATCATGGAGCGACCACACCATGACCTTTTCACACAGAGCAGATAGAATGCCTACAGATACAGAGCTTGTACGCCACATAGCCAGTAGAGGAAAATCTTTCCGGTATAGATACACCTTAGGAAATAGGATTACTAGAGTTGGAGAAGTATCACCAGGATACTGTGCACATATCGTACAACCTGATACGTGCATTAAGCAGATGGAAGAGTTAGGGCTAGGAGATTTCACCTGGAAGGTGTGTAATATGGTAATGTCTTTCTCCGTCCCATATGTTCTCCCCGATGATGCATATTTCATATGCGGGAGAAAGGCGTACAAGTGGCTTGCCCCAAACTCTGAAGGATTGTGTTATATTGGAAGAGTATTGCCTGAAGTAATGACTGTAACACATGACAAAATGAAAGACATACACCGTGGTGCCCAAGCTCCTCATACTCACACTCATTACGAGCACCTCGTTAAAAGACAACTGTCAGAAAGGTTAGAGCATCCGGCCTCTGATCTGATCCATGAATCCACCGGGATTCAGGTTCTGGTGGCGTTAGATTTCACTCGCACCGCTCGAGGAGTGATGAATTATAGATACATTTCCGCACTCGCCAATTTGTTAGATAATATCACTGAAATGTATGATGACACGTTTAGATATACTGGAAGAGAACTTCAGGCTTATAAAACAGAACTGGTACAGCATAGAATGGTTCTTAATTACCTCACAGCAGTGACAGGCGGATATTGTGTTACATTAGCAACACAGTACGGCGTGAAGTGTTGCACGTATATCACGAATAGCACCGAGGATCCGGTAGAGGTCATAGACCAAAAGATGGACGATATTCTCCAATTAAAGTGGGAATTTCGTCGAAAACACAATCTCACTCTTGCTGCTGTAGGTAATGAGCTGACTGGTTGGGTGTCATGGTTGAACCCGCGAAATTGGTTCTCCGGTTTGGGAGACTGGGCTCAAGGAGTCATAATGGATGTTGGGAAGTTTCTACTATGTATCTTAGGTGTCGTTATATCGATTGGATTGATATTTAGATGCGGGCAGGCTTTAATGAGGTGCAAACAAAGTACCAGAGTGATGAGTTTGAGGAGTGAGGAAACTGTAATTAACCTGGATTTGATTTACGACCCAACGATAGAAACAATGATGTGATGAAAATGCGATTTCTACGGTCCGTTTCTTTCACCTGTTTTTCTGGTTTTTCTCCAAGATAACAAGACCCCCTTGGACGAGGAAGTTGATGAGACGCTATACAGACAACGGATAGACCAAAGAAGAAGTTTTGACCACTTGAGATATGGACACTTGATGAACTTTGCCATGGATCCCCAGTTTCCCTAGAATTCTTAAAATTACGCTAGCCCAACATTTTTTGTAAATCTAATGGCATCGACAAAGCTTATTGCTCACGCTTAATGAGCAAAACAGCGCAAAGAAGACGACTTTCAACTGATACCGAACAAAACTTCAACTGACAGATGTACATTAACCTGACATAGAATACCACCGCATTTACCGTAATTATGTCTTTTCTTCATTTCTACAACCCTCAGGTAATGACACACATAGTATAGGGAATACAGGCACAGATATCAGCAATCACATATTCCCCCATTCATGTATCATCAACTAAAATGTGCTCCCCATTTTGTTCAAAAAAATCCGAAAAGAGCTCGGTAAAGTTTGACAGCCCATCCACAGACCTGTACCACGGGATAAGAAGGAATTCAAATGTATACTTCGCAATACCTCGAAGCTTGATTTACAACACGTACGGCACGATGATACATGACCCCCCAAACATGGACTCATACACACATGCTTCTGCTATCTCACTAGGTCATACCCTCTTCCCACCTACTCCTCTCTCCTCCCTTACCCAACCATGGAAATGAATTAACCCCTGACATATATTTTTCTCCTTTTGAAATGTTTTAGAAGGTGGCAGTTATTATTGACTGCCAAAGGGTGGACTGTCAAAGTCAGAAAAATATCTCTATGCACACTACCATATTTGCACCTCACACAGGTCCGTGCTGCGCACGCGTACGCTCTCCCGTACGTGCGCATACTCACAGTCGCGGGCACCCGCAGGCGCATGGTATGCGTATTTACGGTAGAGTTTATGCGATCGTAGCGTGCGACTCAATCATTACATATTTTCACTAATAATGTATTTTGTAGATCATGGTCCCTTTGATAGATTCTGAAAGTTTGGTTAATATAGAATGTTCATGAACAGAGGAATCCCTCTTTGTTTGATACGAAGGGTCAGATAGGAGTAATACAGTGGTGTTTAGTATCCATCGGAAGAATATTTAATTAGAAATATTCCGGTGTTGGTTTGAAGCAGATCAATCGCTCGTGCGAATAGTTATGGACATAAGAAGTTTATGAACATTTACTTTATTTGCACTTTATTACCCATGCGGCGGGAAACCCAGTTTCCCTCCCACCTGAACAGTTGGAAATAGTCACAGCCCACCTGTATGAATCAACCTATGACCTTTTGTTATAATGCGAAGCCGAATTCCTGTGTCCAATGAACAATGAGATTGTAGGGACCATTGAATTGTATTGTGTGTGGAGCATAAATAGCAGGCCGACCATATCCAACTTCACTCTCTTCAACGGTTCTCATTGCTGATAATCGGGAGCTGGATATCGAGGCGCATGCGATCGTTCCCCTTGTGCGTAAGTTTTCTCTGTAATCATATTGTCTTACTGTGAGCCATTTCTCTCATATCTCTCTCTCTCCCTCTCTTCTCTTTCTCTCGTATTTTCCCTTGATTAGTATTGTATTGTATTGTATTTCTTGTATAGTTATTTGGTTAGGAAGTCTCTGTTATATTGTAGTGTATCATTTGTACTGTGATTCCTTTTTGCAAGTATATTAGTTATAATACATATAATAGGCTTTAGACCCTAAACAAGTATCTGTGTATTTTCTCATAGTGTTAAGTGTTCACAGAGCGTCGGTGACGCTCAAGCAGCTTTGTAGTTAATCAGGTTACACCAGGTTGCACTTACACATTGTCTCTACATAAAGGTATACTGTGTATCTCATTGTTAAAGGTATAGATATCAAGGTATAGCGTTGTGAGCGTCTGCGCCGCTGGTGATCTCCTCGTGGTCTCGAGCGTCCGCTACGCCATAGCGAATCATTACGTTAGTCACAGCCAATAGCGTGTCTGCCTGTGATCTCTGGGCCGTGAGCGAAAGCGACGCTTGAGCGTCTCGCCTACGGCTGAGCGATCGATACGCAACTAGCGTACCCTTACGGTACTTCTTACGTAGTCAGCGTACAGTGTTCTTAGACCTCATAAAGGGTTGTTTATACGATAAAGGAATTCAGCTTTATCACCGTCAACAGCTCCTCCTTCACATTCTCCCGCAACTGGGGGTGCGAGGAAAAGGCTAAGAATTCCGAGCCCACCCGCTGGCGGTGATGCAGAGCAGTCTGGAGCGAGTGCTGACATCTGGTCCGGACTGAAGGACCTGCCAACGATTACTGACATGTCGTCTACTGTCACTGCATATGATTCTCTCACCATTGAAAGAATGGTGGAGGATTATATGAGTGACCGCATCCAAGTAGGCACGTCAGACAGTCCGTACGTATACTGGCAGGAAAAAGAGGCAATTTGGAGGCCCTTGCAGAAACTGGCTTTATTCTACCTAAGTTGCCCTCCCTCCAGTGTGTACTCCGAAAGAGTGTTTATTGCAGCCGCTCACCTTGTCAGCAATCGGCGTACGAGGTTACTTCCAGAAAATGTGGAGAAGATGATGTTCACTAAAATGAATTATAATCAATTTCTCCGTGGAGACATTCACCAGCAGCAATTGCCTCCAGAAAGTTCACGGGGACCTGAGATGGTGGATTCCAGTGGGGACGAATTAATAATCTGTGAGGAGGGGGATGTACACAGTGAAAGGGGTGAGGAATCGGACGATGATGATGAGGTGGACATCTTGCCTCTGTAGAGCCAGTTTGTGCAAGGAGAGATTGATTGATTCTTTTTTGGTGGGGACCCAAACCAACCAGTCATTTCAGTCACAGTCGTGTGGCAGACCCTGTCGCTGAAATGATGGGTTCGTTAAAGTGTGCATGTCCTGTTTATACAACATAAGGGTGGGTGGGAGGGCCCAAGGACAATTCCATCTTGCACCTCTTTTTTCTTTCATTTTTCTTTGCATCATGTGCTGTTTGGGGAGTATTTTTTTGAAGGGCCATCCTGCCTGACACTGCAGTGTCACTCCTAGATGGGCCAGGTGTTTGTGTCGGCCACTTGTGTTGCTTAGCTTAGTCACACAGCGACCTTGGTGCGCCTCTTTTTTTCTTTGCATCATGTGCTGTTTGGGGATTATTTTTTTCAAGTGCCATCCTGTCTGACACTGCAGTGCCACTCCTAGATGGGCCAGGTGTTTGTGTCGGCCACTAGGGTCGCTTAGCTTAGTCACACAGCTACCTCATTGCGCCTCTTTTTTTCTTTGCATCATGTGCTGTTTGGGGACTATTTTTTTCAAGTGCCATCCTGTCTGACACTGCAGTGCCAGTCCTAGATGGGCCAGGTGTTTGTGTCGGCCACTAGGGTCGCTGAGCTTAGTCACACAGCTACCTCATTGCGCCTCTTTTTTTCTTTGCATCATGTGCTGTTTGGGGACTATTTTTTTCAAGTGCCATCCTGTCTGACACTGCAGTGCCACTCCTAGATGGGCCAGGTGTTTGTGTCTGCCACTTGTGTCGCTGAGCTTAGTCACACAGCTACCTCATTGCACCTCTTTTTTTCTTTGCATCATGTGCTGTTTGGGGACTATTTTTTTCAAGTGCCATCCTGTCTGACACTGCAGTGCCACTCCTAGATGGGCCAGGTGTTTGTATCGGCCACTAGGGTCGCTTAGCTTAGTCACACAGCTACCTCATTGCGCCTCTTTTTTTCTTTGCATCATGTGCTGTTTGGGGACTATTTTTTTCAAGTGCCATCCTGTCTGACACTGCAGTGCCACTCCTAGATGGGCCAGGTGTTTGTGTCGGCCACTTGTGTCGCTTAGCTTAGCCATCCAGCGACCTCGGTGCAAATTATAGGACTAAAAATAATATTGTGAGGTTTTCAGAATAGACTGAAAATGAGTGGAAATTATGGTTATTGAGGTTAATAATACTATGGGATCAAAATGACCCCCAAATTCTATGATTTAAGCTGTTTTTTAGTGTTTTTTGAAAAAAACACCCGAATCCAAAACACACCCGAATCCGACAAAAAATTTCCGGTGAGGTTTTGCCAAAACGCGCCCGAACCCAAAACACGGCAGCGGAACCGAACCCAAAACCAAAACACAAAACCCGAAAAATTTCCGGTGCACATCACTACTATATATACTGCCCACAAAATGCAGCACAGATATGGAATGGATACTTGCAGTGACACAGAGCTGCAAGATACAGCAATGGCCTAATGTACTGTACAACTATATACTGTTGGTCAGTGGTCACCAAAATGCTGCACTGTAATACTATATAATTATACTGCTCACAAAAATGCAGCACAGATATGGAATGGACACTTGCAGTGACACAGAGCTGCAAGATACTACAGCAATGGCCTAATGTACTGTACAACTATAAACTGTTGGTCACAAAAATGCTGCACTGTAATACTATATATACTGCTCACAAAAATGCAGCACAGATATGGAATGAATACTTGCAGTGACACTGAGCTGCAAGATACTACAGCAATGGCCTACTGTACTGTACAACTATAAACTGTTGGTCACCAAAATGCTGTACTGTAATACTATATATACTGCTCACAAAAATGCAGCACAGATATGGAATGGATACTTGCAGTGACACAGAGCTGCAAGATACTACAGCAATGGCCTAATGTACTGTACGACTATATACTGTTGGTCACCAAAATGCTGCACTGTAATACTATATATACTGCTCATAAAATGCAGCACAGATATGGAATGGATAGTTGCAGTGACACTGAGCTGCAAGATACTACAGCAATGGCCTAATGTACTGTACAACTATATACTGTTGGTCACCAAAATGCTGCACTGTAATACTGTATACTGTATACTGCTCACAAAAATGCAGCACAGATATGGAATGGATACTTGCAGTGACACAGAGCTGCAAGATACAGCAATGGCCTACTGTACTGTACAACTATATAAAGTTGGTCACCAAAATGCTGCACTGTAATACTATATATACTGCTCACAAAAATGCAGCACAGATATGGAATGGATACTTGCAGTGACACAGAGCTGCAAGATACAGCAATGGCCTAATGTACTGTACAACTATATACTGTTGGTCACCAAAATGCTGCACTGTAATACTATATATACTGCTCACAAAAATGCAGCACAGATATGGAATGGATACTTGCAGTGACACAGAGCTGCAAGATACTACAGCAATGGCCTAACGTACAGTACAACTATATACTGTTGGTCACCAAAATGCTGCACTGTAATACTATATATACTGCCCACAAAATGCAGCACAGATATGGAATGGATTCTTGCAGTGACACAGAGCTGCAAGATACAGCAATGGCCTACTGTACTGTACAACTATATACTGTTGGTCAGTGGTCACCAAAATGCTGCAATGTAATACTATATAATTATACTGCTCACAAAAATGCAGCACAGATATGGAATGGATACTTGCAGTGACACTGAGCTGCAAGATACTACAGCAATGGCTTAATGTACTGTACAACTATATACTGTTGGTCACCAAAATGCTGCACTGTAATACTTTATACAGGGTATACTGCTCACAAAAATGCAGCACAGATATGGAATGGATACTTGCAGTGACACTGAGCTGCAAGATACTACAGCAATGGCCTAATGTACTGTACAACTATATACTGTTGGTCACCAAAATGCTGCACTGTAATACTGTATATAATGCTCACAAAAATGCAGCACATATATGGAATGGATACTTGCAGTGACACAGAGCTGCAAGATACAGCAATGGCCTACTGTACTGTACAACTATATACTGTTGGTCACCAAAATGCTGCACTTTAATACTATATATACTGCTCACAAAAATGCAGCACAGATATGGAATGGATACTTGCAGTGACACAGAGCTGCAAGATACAGCAATGGCCTACTGTACTGTACAACTATATACTGTTGGTCCCCAAAATGCTGCACTGTAATACTATATATACTGCTCACAAAATGCAGCACAGATATGGAATGGATACTTGCAGTGACACTAAGCTGCAAGATACTACAGCAATGGCCTAATGTACTGTACAACTATATACTGTTGGTCACCAAAATGCTGCACTGTAATACTATATATACTGCTCACAAAATGCAGCACATATATGGAATGGATACTTGCAGTGACACTGAGCTGCAAGATACTACAGCAATGGCCTAATCATGTACTGTACAACTATATACTGTTGGTCACCAAAATGAAGCACACTGAGCACAGATATTTGCAGCACACTGAGCACAGATATGGAGATTTTCAGGCAGAGAACGTAGATATTTGTATCACACTGAGCACAGATAAGGAGCGTTTTCAGGCAGAGAATGTAGATATTTGCAGCACACTGAGCACAGATATTTACAGAACACTGAGCAGAGATATTTGCAGCACACTGAGCACAGATTACAGAGCTTTTCAGGGAGAGAACGCAGCCACGTCCTCTCCGTTCAATCTCCAGTGCACGAGTGAAAATGGCGGCGATGCGCGGTTCCTTATATAGAATACGAATCTCGCGAGAATCCGACAGCGGGATGATGACTTTCAGGCGCATTCAGGTTAACCGAGCAAGATGGGAAGATAGGTGAAGTTCGGGGGGGTTCAGATCTCGAGGAACTGAACCCGCTCATCTCTAACTAGAAACATGACAGAAGTTGATTGATTGATTGATACGTGCAACTTCTCCACTTTCTCTAACGCCCTAGAGGATGCTGGGGACTCCGTAAGGACCATGGGGATAGACGGGCTCCGCAGGAGACATGGGCACTTTAAGAAAGCTTTGGATTCTGGGTGTGCACTGGCTCCTCCCTCTATGCCCCTCCTCCAGACCTCAGTTTGATACTGTGCCCAGAAGAGCTGGGTGCTTTTCAGTGAGCTCTCCTGAGTTTGCTGATAGAAAGTATTTTGTAAGGTTTTTTATTTTCAGGGAGCTCTGCTGGCAACAGACTCCCTGCATCGTGGGACTGAGGGGAGAGAAGCAGCCCTACTCTCTGAAGCTAGGTCCTGCTTCTTAGGCTACTGGACACCATTAGCTCCAGAGGGATCGGTACGCAGGATCTCACCCTCGCCGTCCGTCCCAGAGCTGCGCCGCCGTCCCCCTCGCAGAGCCGGAAGACAGAAGCCGGGTGAGTATGAGAAGCAAAGAAGACTTCACAGGCGGCAGAAGACTTCGTGATCTTCACTAGAGGTAACACACAGCACTGCAGCTGTGCGCCATTGCTCCACACACCTCACATACTCCGGTCACTGTAAGGGTGCAGGGCGCAGGGGGGGCACCCTGGGCCGCATTTGGGACCTCATATTGGCAAAAGACCACATATATACAGCTGGGCACTGTATATATGTATGAGCCCCCACCACAAATTACAAGTTAAGCGGGACAGAAGCCCGCAGCCGAGGGGGCGGGGCTTCTCCCTCAGCACTCACCAGCGCCATTTTTTCTTCACAGCACCGCTGAGAGGAAGCTCCCCAGGCTCTCCCCTGCTGATACACGGTAGAAGAGGGTTGAAAAGAGAGGGGGGGGCACATAATTAGGCGCAAAAAATATATAAACAGCAGCTACTGGGTTAACATTAAGTTACTGTGTTATTCCTGGGATATATAGCACTGGGGTGTGTGCTGGCATACTCTCTCTCTGTCTCTCCAAAGGGCCTCGTGGGGGAACTGTCTTCAGAAAGGACATTCCCTGTGTGTGTGGTGTGTCGGTACGCTTGTGTCGACATGTCTGATGAGGAAGGCTATGTGGGAGAGGAGCGGGAGCAAATGAATGTGGTGTCTCCGCCGACTGCGCCGACACCTGATTGGATGGATATGTGGAAGGTTTTAAATGATAATGTTAATTCCTTGCATAAAAGATTAGACAAGGCTGATGCATTGGGACAGTCAGGGTCTCAACCCATTGCCTGATCCTATGTCGCAGGGACTGTCAGGGTCTCATAAGCGCCCACTATCCCAAATTGTTGACACAGATACCGACATGGATTCTGACTCCAGTGTCGATTACGATGATGCAAAGTTACAGCCAAAATTGGCTAAATCCATCCGATATATGATTATAGCAATTAAGGATGTTTTGCACATCACAGAGGAATCCCCTGTCCCTGACAAGAGGGTGCATATGTATAAGGGAAAGAAGCCTGAGGTAACCTTTCCCCCCTCACACGAACTGAATGAGTTATGTGAAATGGCTTGGGAATCTCCAGATAAAAAACTGCAGATTTCCAAACGGATTCTTATGGGGTATCCTTTCCCACCAACGGACAGATTACGATGGGAATCCTCCCCTAGGGTGGACAAAGCTTTAACACGCTTATCCAAGAAGGTAGCTCTGCCGTCACAGGACACGGCTACCCTCAAAGATGCTGCTGACCGCAAACAGGAGGTTACCCTGAAGTCCATTTATACACATTCAGGTACCTTAATAAGACCGGCAATTGCGTCGGCCTGGGTGTGTAGTCCTGTAGCGGCATGGACGGATACCTTGTCTGAGGAAATTTAACCCTAGATAAGGATACTATATTATTGACCCTGGGGCATATTAAAGATGCTGTCCTATATATGAGAGATGCTCAAAGAGACATCAGTCTACTGGGCTCAAGAATAAACGCTATGTCGATTTCTGCCAGAAGGGTTCTGTGGACTCGGCAATGGACAGGTGATGCCGACTCAAAAAGGCATATGGAGGTTTTACCTTACAAGGGTGAGGAATTGTTCGGGGAGGGTCTCTCGGACCTGGTCTCCACAGCTATGGCTGGAAAGTAAAAATTTTTGCCTTATATTCCCTCACAGCCTAAGAGAGCACCGCATTATCAAATGCAGTCCTTTCGATCACAGAGAAACAAGAAAGTCCGGGGTGCGTCCTTTCTTGCCAGAGGTAGGGGCAGAGGAAAGAAGCTGCACAACACAGCTAGTTCCCAGGAACAGAAGTCCTCCCCGGCCTCTACAAAATCCACCGCATGACGCTGGGGCTCCACTGGCGGAGCTGGGCCCGGTGGGGGCACGTCTTCGAAATTTCAGCCACAGGTGGGTTCACTCCCAGGTGGCTCCCTGGGCAATAGAAATTGTGTCTCAGGGTTACAAACTGGAATTCGAAGAGATGCCTCCTCAACGATATTTCAAATCGGCCCTACCAGCTTCCTCCCAAGAGAGGAAATAGTGTTAAATGCAATAAAAATTGTATCTTCAACAGGTGGTGGTCAAGGTTCCCCTCCTTCAACAGGGAAGGGGTTATTATTCGACCATGTTTGTAGTCCCGAAACCGGACAGTTCGGTCAGACCCATATTGAATTTAAAATCCCTGAACCTATACCTGAAAAGGTTCAAATTCAAGATGGAATCGCTAAGAGCGGTCATCGCAAGCCTGGAAGGGGGGATTTTATGGTGTCTCTGGACATAAAGGATGCATACCTTCATGTCCCCATTTATCCACCTCATCAGGCGTACCTCAGATTTGCGGTACAGGATTGTCATTACCAATTTCAGACGTTGCCGTTTGGTCTCTCCACGGCCCCGAGAATCTTCACCAAGGTAATGGCGGAAATTATGGTGCTCCTGCGGAGGCAAGGTGTCACAATTATCCCGTACTTGGACGATCTCCTCATAAAAGCGAGATCAAGAGAGCAGTTGCTGAACAGCGTATCACTTTCACTGGAAGTGTTACGGCAACACGGCTGGATTCTCAATATTCCAAAGTCGCGGTTGGTTCCTACGACTCGTCTGCCTTTCTTGGGCATGATTCTGGACACAGACCAGAAAAGGGTTTATCTCCCGATAGAAAAAGCCCGGGAACTCATGACCCTGGTCAGGAACCTATTGATACCAAAACAGGTGTCAGTGCATCACTGCACTCGAGTCCTGGGAAAGATGGTGGCATCATACGAGGCCATTCCCTTCGGCAGGTTCCATGCGAGGACTTTCCAATGGGACTTACTGGACAAGTGGTCCGGGTCACATCTTCAGATGCATCGGTTGATCACCCTGTCCCCCAGGGCCAGGGTGTCACTTCTGTGGTGGCTGCAGAGTGCTCACCTTCTCGAGGGCCGCAGATTCGGCATTCAGGACTGGGTCCTGGTGACCACGGACGCAAGCCTCCGAGGTTGGGGAGCAGTCACACAGGGAAGAAATTTCCAGAGTCTTTGGTCAAGTCAAGAGACTTGTCTTCACATCAACATCCTGGAGCTAAGGGCCATATACAACGCCTTGCGTCAAGCGGAGACCTTGCTTTGCAACCAACCGGTTCTGATCCAGTCAGACAACATCACCGCAGTGGCTCATGTAAACCGAGAAGGCGGCACAAGGAGCAGAGCGGCGATGGCGGAAGCCGCCAGTATTCTTCGCTGGGCGGAGAATCATGTGAGCGCACTGTCAGCAGTGTTCATTCCGGGAGTGGACAACTGGGAAGCAGACTTCCTCAGCAGACACGACCTACACCCGGGAGAGTGGGGACTTCATCACGAAGTCTTCGCACAGATTGCAAGTCTGTGGGAACTGCCACAGGTGGACATGATGGCATCCCGCCTCAACAAAAAGCTACAGAGGTATTGTGCCAGGTCAAGAGACCCGCAGGCAGTAGCTGTAGACGCCCTGGTGACACCGTGGGTTTTCCAGTCGGTCTATGTATTTCCTCCTCTTCCTCTCATACCCAAGGTGCTGAGGAAAATAGGAAAAAAAAAAAAGGAGTGAAAACAATCCTCATTGTTCCAGATTGGCCACGAAGGACTTAGTATCCAGAGCTGCAAGAAATGCTCACAGAAGACCCGTGGCCTCTTCCTCTAAGACAGGACCTGTTGCAACAGGGGCCCGGTCTGTTGCAAGACTTACCGCGGCTGCGTTTGACGGCATGGCGGTTGAACGCCAGATCCTAGCAGAGAAAGGCATTCTGGATGAGGTCATTCCTACGCTGATAAAGGCTAGGAAGGACGTGTCATCTAAACATTATCACCGTATTTGGCGAAAATATGTTTCTTGGTGTGAGGCCAGGAATGCTCCTACGGAAGAATTCCAGCTGGGCCGTTTTCTTCACTTCCTACAGTCCGGAGTGAATTTGGGCCTAAAATTAGGCTCCATTAAGGTCCAGATTTCGGCCCTATCCATTTTCTTTCAAAAAGAGTTGGCTTCTCTACCAGAAGTTCAGACGTTTGTAAAAGGAGTGCTGCATATTCAGCCTCCTTTTGTGCCTCCGGTGGCACCTTGGGATCTTAACGTGGTGTTAAGTTTCCTAAATTCACACTGGTTTGAACCACTTAAAACGGTGGAGTTAAAATATCTCACGTGGAAGGTGGTCATGTTATTAGCCTTGGCTTCGGCTAGGCGTGTGTCAAAATTAGCGGCTTTGTCACATAAAAGCCCCTCGCTGGTTTTCCATATGGATAGAGCGGAATTGCGGACCCGTCCACAATTTCTGCCAAAGGTGGTATCATCTTTTTATATGAACCAACCTATTGTGGTGCCTGTGGCTACACGTGACTTGGAGGATTCCGAGTTACTTGATGTAGTCAGGGCTTTGAAAATTGACGTGGCCAGAATGGCTAGAGTCAGGAAAACGGAGTCGCTGTTTGTCCTGTATGCATCCAACAAGATTGGTGCTCCTGCTTCAAAGCAAACTATTGCTCGCTGGATCTGTAACACGATTCAGCAAGCGCATTCTACGGCTGGCTTGCCGTTACCAAAATCGGTCAAGGCCCATTCCACTAGGAAGGTGGGCTCTTCTTGGGCGGCTGCCCGGGGGGGTCTCGGCACTACAGCTGTGTCGAGCTGCTACTTGGTCGGGTTCAAACACTTTTGCAAAATTCTATAAGTTTGATACCCTGGCTGAGGCGGACCTTATGTTTGCTCAATCGGTGCTGCAGAGTCATCCGCACTCTCCCGCCCGTTTTGGAGCTTTGGTATAATCCCCATGGTCCTTACGGAGACCCCAGCATCCTCTAGGACGTTAGGTTTAAAATCTTATTTTCTCTACCGGTAAATCTTTTTCTCGTAGTCCGTAGAGGATGCTGGGCGCCCGTCCCAAGTGCGGACTTCTTCTGCAATACTTGTATATAGTTATTGCTTCAATAAGGGTTACGTTATTGTTGCATCAGGCATGAACTGATGCTATGTTATTTGTCATACTGTTAACTGGGTTGTTATCACATGTTATACGGTGTGATTGGTGTGGCTCAGTGGCAAACGCAGGATTTGCATGGGGGGGTTTCCAGAACTGGGCGGAGCCAATCACGGGGATGGGGACTGAGGTGACCCAGTATATGCTGGGTCCGTAAAACTAGTGTGTCTGTGTGTGTGTGTGTGTGTGTGTGTAAGTGTGTAACTGTATATATATATATATATATATCTACACATATATATATATATAAATTAGTAACATAATCAGATGCGCTCAGTCAGAATAAAACAATCTTAAGCCTATGTAGCTTAAAAACACTTCTCTAATCAAAAGAGAGTGAATGCACCAGTGTCCTTTTTTTTCAATAGAACCGCAGCTCCCCCGCCGTCATAAATAACCCGGAATTCCACGGGAAGGCAGATATCTAAAAAGAGAGACAGGGGGGGCGCTTCATAGTGCAAAATCAATTTTTAATTATAAAAGCACACTGCCACTGCAGTTTAAAACACAGCGATATATGCCCGTACCAGAACAAACTCCGCTGTGGGCTTAATACCACATGATATATAACACACAAGTGCCCCCGGCAATTTCTCCAAACCTCCGGCAGATCTCCTGAGACAGGACCTCAGCCCCGTGCCGCTGGACCGCTGGATACAGCCGCCGCACGTCGGGACACCGTCACCCGTCGATAACCACCGAGGCAGGAGGGGGCACGACCACACACGTCAGCAAGCCACGCCCCTACGCGTTTCGTCACAGACTTCGTCAGAGGGCTGGCTTGCTGAACGTCGGACATTACCTTTTAAAACAGTTCTCACCAATCAGCTACTTCCAATGATTAAAATACACACAGTGCACGCACCATAGACCGTCCATGTCTGGAGACAAGTGTCTTTCATTAAGTTAATTAAAACAATTAACTGGCTGGTAGTTTAAACAAATATTTTTATTATTAACATACTGCAGTTAGCTCGAATAAAACCCAGATTTAAAGAGTGCTATCCTGCTTATTTGCAGTTTAATCGATCCTTTAAGGGTAAATAATAATTTAGTTATATGAGCAGTAATTGTGAATAACAAAATAATTAATCAACAATTAAGATTGACATTCGCCAGTCTAGTGTGGGAGCACTTTACAAGAGATTTCACAGAAACAAAAATGAGCCACTTCTACTACAATGTTTCATTTAGTCCTAAGCATATTAAGATGAAATATTTAACAGCATTAAATCAGCACTTTATGTAACCCTTATTTACTTTATAAAGGGCCATGCGTATAAAAGATATAAATGGCATAAATGGCAACAGGTATAAGGGACATACTAATTGACATTTCTACATATAGTAACTTCCTACAAATGATTGCACACGAGTAACATGCTGAACATTCTGCTCAGCTAGTATTCATAAGTTACTATTTAATTAAGATTGACTGGTCACTATATTTTCACAAAAAAATTATATTTTCAAAAAATTACCAAAAGATTACCAAAGTCAGAGGCGGTATTAATATGGGGGAACACTCAGACTACAGGATTTTTTCAAACCTCATATTCACCGTTCCTCAATAAATGGTGTCAATTCATAATTTTCGTTTAACCCTTTTGGTATCAAGGTATTTAGTGTTATTATCCAAAAGGTTTCCCTTTTAATCAGTTTTTTGTCACGACTGCCTCCTCTTTGGTCTTGCATCACTTGTTCAATTCCCTTGAATTTCAATCCCTTTGGGTCACTGTTGTGATGTTTATGAAAGTGTCTCGGCACACTATGGTTCATTACCCCATATGATCAACTTCCTGTGTAATTGTTTGGAATTTGTGTTGAAACATAATTACTTTACCTTCCTAGATGAGTGGTTCATACAACTGTGCGGGACTGCGATGGGCAGTATTTGTGCCCCAAGTCTAGCTAACCTTTACATGGGTCAGTGGGAAAGTGAAATATTGATTGGAGATATGAAAGAACATCTTGTCATTTTTAAAAGATATATTGATGATATCCTAATTATTTGGGATAGTAATGAAGTTGAATTTGAAAATTTTATGAGTAAAATCAATATAAATGAATTTAATCTCAAATTCACATATACTATAGGTGGGGAGCGAATAGAATTCCTTGATTTGGTACTTGATTCATCACAATCAGTCTATACTGGAGTAGTGGAAACATCAACACACTTTAAAAAGGTTGACAGCAATAGCTATTTGCAGTTTGATAGCTGTCATCTGGGCAATTTACACGACTGAGAAGGAATTGCTCTAGAATAGAAAAATATGAAGAACAATCTACCATTTATAGCAATAGATTCCATGACAGGGGTTATCCCACCAGCTTAGTAGAAAGAGCAAAATGTACAGCTAGAAATAAGGAGAGGGAAGAATTGCTTCAATATAAGGAAAAAAAGAAATGGGGGGAGGATGATTCAAAACTATTATGCCCCTTTAGTACGCAATTTAATGATGCGAATAAGACAGTAGAGAAGGTTTTACGGAAAAATTGGCACATATTGCAAATGGATCCGATATTAGGTAAAAATCTTCCCACTAAGCCCACTATTGTCTATAGGAGAGCTAAGACAATAAAAAGTATGATTTCAAAGAGCTGTTTACAAAAGGTGTCAGATGATCGCATACCAAGTAATAAGTTAATACTTGGAAATATAAAAGGATTTTATCCATGCGGATCATGTAAAATATGCCCACAGGGATTAAAAGGTGCAAAATATTTTGAAGGTAATATATCAAATGAACAACATCTGATTAATTCTTTTATTAATTGCAATTCATGCTATATTATCTACATGCTGATGTGCCCATGTGGGCTTAAATATATAGGGAAGACTAAAAGACCTTTAAAAATCAGGGTCCTCGAGCATCTGCGGAATATTAAAAATGGGGTAATGAACCATAGTGTGCCGAGACACTTTCATAAACATCACAACAGTGACCCAAAGGGATTGAAATTCAAGGGAATTGAACAAGTGATGCAAGACCAAAGAGGAGGCAGTCGTGACAAAAAACTGATTAAAAGGGAAACCTTTTGGATAATAACACTAAATACCTTGATACCAAAAGGGTTAAACGAAAATTATGAATTGACACCATTTATTGAGGAACGGTGAATATGAGGTTTGAAAAAATCCTGTAGTCTGAGTGTTCCCCCATATTAATACCGCCTCTGACTTTGGTAATCTTTTGGTAATTTTTTGAAAATATAATTTTTTTGTGAAAATATAGTGACCAGTCAATCTTAATTAAATAGTAACTTATGAATACTAGCTGAGCAGAATGTTCAGCATGTTACTCGTGTGCAATCATTTGTAGGAAGTTACTATATGTAGAAATGTCAATTAGTATGTCCCTTATACCTGTTGCCATTTATGCCATTTATATCTTTTATACGCATGGCCCTTTATAAAGTAAATAAGGGTTACATAAAGTGCTGATTTAATGCTGTTAAATATTTCATCTTAATATGCTTAGGACTAAATGAAACATTGTAGTAGAAGTGGCTCATTTTTGTTTCTGTGAAATCTCTTGTAAAGTGCTCCCACACTAGACTGGCGAATGTCAATCTTAATTGTTGATTAATTATTTTGTTATTCACAATTACTGCTCATATAACTAAATTATTATTTACCCTTAAAGGATCGATTAAACTGCAAATAAGCAGGATAGCACTCTTTAAATCTGGGTTTTATTCGAGCTAACTGCAGTATGTTAATAATAAAAATATTTGTTTAAACTACCAGCCAGTTAATTGTTTTAATTAACTTAATGAAAGACACTTGTCTCCAGACATGGACGGTCTATGGTGCGTGCACTGTGTGTATTTTAATCATTGGAAGTAGCTGATTGGTGAGAACTGTTTTAAAAGGTAATGTCCGACGTTCAGCAAGCCAGCCCTCTGACGAAGTCTGTGACGAAACGCGTAGGGGCGTGGCTTGCTGACGTGTGTGGTCGTGCCCCCTCCTGCCTCGGTGGTTATCGACGGGTGACGGTGTCCCGACGTGCGGCGGCTGTATCCAGCGGTCCAGCGGCACGGGGCTGAGGTCCTGTCTCAGGAGATCTGCCGGAGGTTTGGAGAAATTGCCGGGGGCACTTGTGTGTTATATATCATGTGGTATTAAGCCCACAGCGGAGTTTGTTCTGGTACGGGCATATATCGCTGTGTTTTAAACTGCAGTGGCAGTGTGCTTTTATAATTAAAAATTGATTTTGCACTATGAAGCGCCCCCCCTGTCTCTCTCTTTTTAGATATATATATATATATATATACATATATCTACACACACACACACATATATATATATACACATACACACACATACATACATATACACGGGTGGTCTTCAGTATGCCGGCGGTCGGGCTCCCGGCGACCAGCATACCGGCGCCGGGAGCCTGACCGCCGGCATACCGACACTTATTCTCCCTCGTGGGGGTCCACGACCCCCCTGGAGGGAGAATAGAATAGTGTGGCGCGCGTAGCGTGGCGAGCGCAGCGAGCCCACAAGGGGCTCATTTGCGCTCGCCACACTGTTGGTAAGCCGGCGGCCGGCCTCCCGGCGCCGGTATGCTGGTCGCCGGGAGGCCGGTCGCCGGGAGATCATAGTGAACCCATATACACATATACATAGCATATTAAACATGCATGCATATATATATATATATATATATATATACACACACACATACAGTACACATATATATACACATGTATATATATATATATATATATCTATCATATGTGTGTGTGTGTGTGTGTGTGTGTGTTTATATGTATGTATGTATGTATGTATATACATGTGTATATATGTAGGCACATGGATATATATGTACTATAATTAAAATAAAGTAAACTTTTATTGCACTTGCAAGTGCCACCAGGAAGACAGCAGGCTGCAGAGGACGCTAGACAGTCATTAATAATACTCATGCAGCAACAACAACAACAACAAAAAAAAAATTATTATTTTTTTTTTTTTTTTTAGTGGAGGGGGGTTTCTGGGTACTCGGAAACCCCCCCCTGGGTGCGCCACTGGTGTGGCTGGTATAAATCTTGCCCTGGATTACCAAAATCCTTTCCTTGTACTGTCAGTCTCCTCTGGGCACAGTCTCACTAACTGAGGTCTGGAGGAGGGGCATAGAGGGAGGAGCCAGTGCACACGCAGAATCCAAAGCTTTCTTAAAGTGCCCATGTCTCCTGCGGAGCCCGTCTATCCCCATGGTCCTTACGGAGTCCCCAGCATCCTCTACGGACTACGAGAAAAAGATTTACCGGTAGGTTTAAAATCTAATTTTATCTCTCTCTAAGATTTGATATATAATTTTTTATGGAGTGAACCACGTTCCCCGGGATTGTGTCTAGCACTGCTGGATCGCTAGGCCTCCCCAAACTCCAAGCTATACCAGAAAAACACCCCTACAAAATTATTTTCTTAGTCTAAATTGAACATGAGTTAAATTTAGCTAAAAAGGACATGGTGGAAGATTTATCAAATCTTGGAGAGAGATACAGTGGAGAGCGATAAAGTACCAACCAATCAGCTCCTGATATTAGCCTGTAACATGGAAGATAGCAGCTGACTGCCTGGTACTTTATGTCTCTCAGAGACTTAGTACATCTCCCCCATAGATTTATCCTGTTTCCCCTTGTATTTTTCAATCTCTGTATTAAATATTGTTATTTTTATCATATACACTAAATGCATCAACAATTATATTCGCCCATCTTTGGAACGTTTCCTCAGTGAAACATATAATGAAAATTCTTGTTCATTCGAATTAGTACATTTCAATGATGTTTGATAACTGCTCTTAAAATTATTGCAATCAACCTTTTTCCAGCTTTTTGAGATATAACGGGGTCTATTTACTAAGCCTTGGACAGCAATAAAGTGGATGGAGATAAAGTACCAGCCAATCAGCTCCTAACTGCCATGTCACAGGTTGGGTTTGAAAAAGGAGGGATAGGAGCTGGTTGGTTGGTACTTTATCTCTATTTATTCATCTCCACTTCATCTCTTGTTAAGGTTTGATACATTTGGGCCCATCTGCGTACAAGTCTTATGCTGCCCATACATCTAAAGACTTATTGTCAGATCTGGCTGGTTGGAATGAAAACCAGGTAATGGATGAGAGCAAATGACAATTTACCATTTGCTCCCAAACATTCGAAAAATGGACAAAACCTGGTAACTTGGTTAAACCATGGATTTTACCAATTTGTATGAACGGTAGATGCTGGTCCTTTTCCAGTGTTTGGGAGCAAATGGTCAATTGTCATTTGCTCTTATCCATTACCAGGTTTTCACTCCAACCAGCCAGATCTGACAATAAATCTGTAGGTGTATGGGCAGCATTAGTAAATAGACCCCATAATCTGGTCTCAATACCTGAGAGAGCAATATCCAGAAAAATGAAATGTAGATAGATACATGATTGTGAATTACGTTTATGAAACAAACTGATTGATCAAACATGACCTAACATAGTAAATGGAAATAATGGTCATCTATGTATCTAACATCGAACAATAGATTTGCTCCGAATAATCCACTCAGATATATTGTCACTCAAACTGGTTCCTACTGTAGCAAGATTGAAAACAAAGGATAAAGGCGCTGACAAAAGCTTGAATTAACATACAGTATTTAATAAAAGGACATCCCCATACCAGACTAGAATATCATACAAGTATAACTGCATATGATCTCAAGATCTCTAGAAAATTCAAATGAAGCCTGGAATAATTATCATTTATGGTGAATGCAGTTGTCCGTAAATTCACGCAATTGCATCAAACTACTAGATATAGAACCTTGTAAAATGTCCAAAAAGAGTCTGTATAAACATTAATGATGCAAATCGTTAGCCAAAATGGTCCAGGGTCCTGGTTATCTTTAATGGAAAAATACAGTGTGATGATAAATATGCCCCAAGGGGTATGTGTTCAGGATCCCATCTGTCAGGATCCCGGCAGCCATAATACCGACACCAGGATCCTGACAGCCATCAGAACACCAACGACGGTATCCCGAAAACATCAGGATCCCGACAAGCAGGAAGCCACACCACCAATTGGCTTTCCATCCATAGCCACAGCTGTCATGTTTAGTATTGGCTCATGCCAGTTGCAAGAAATCCGTCTGAAGCAGGCTTCCCTTCTCTGTACGCACTTCTCCAGGTAGCATGGAAATATAGCAATATACCCATAGCACACCCACCAGACAGAAAAGTTTCTGCAATGCATTATTGACACCCAGTTTCCACCCTGTTGCACCATATTCTTGCAGAGTGACCAGTGAAGGTCTGTCTCACTCACAATCATCCCCCATCACTCTATCTTTAGCCCTTTGGGTAAAGGGAGTCATTCCGACCTGATTGCACGCTAGGATTTTTTGCTGTGCTGCGATCAGGTAAGAACTGGGCATGCGTATGCACCGCAATGCGCAGGCGCGTTGTACGGGTAGAAAGCGGATTGTTGCTGAGCAATGGATTTTACGAAGAATCCATTCACACAGCCGATCGCAAGGAGATTGACAGGAAGAAGGCATTTGTGGGTGTCAAATGACCGTTTTCTGGGAGTTGTTGGAAAAACGCAGGCGTGTCCAAGCGTTTGCAGGGCGCTTGTCTGATGTCAATTCTGGGACATGACAGGCTGAAGTGATCGCAGCAGCTGAGTAAGTTCTGAGCTACTCAGAAACTGCACAAAACTTTTTTGTGGTACTCGGCTGCACATGCGATCGCACACTTGCAAAGCAAACATACACCGCATAGGCAGCGACTATCTGTTTGCAGCGCTGCAAAAAAATAGCTAGCGAGCGATCAACTCGGAATGACCCCCCAGAGTTTGGATGAATACTAATGGGCCTACGTAACTGGGAATATGCATATTCATAGTGAGATCTCAGAAATATATAAACACCTAAGGGGCTGATACAAAGTTGGTCAGACACTATATTGTCAAATTCTGCAAGACTGGATCTGCGCATATTCTGTATTCTGACTTCTGAGGCAGAGCAGGGGATGAAAGGGGTATTCTAACATAGGCAGCATACAGTAAGGTCATGTTCTGGTTAGAGATGTGCACCGGACATTTTTCGGGTTTTGTGTTTTGGTTTTGGATTTGGTTCCGCGGCCGTGTTTTGGATTCGGACGCGTTTTGGCAAAACCTCCCAGAATTTTTTTTTCCGGATTCGGGTGTTTTTTACAAAACCCCCTCAAAAACAGCTTAAATCATAGAATTTGGGGGTCATTTTGATCCCATAGTATTATTAACCTCAATAACCATAATTTCCACTCATTTTCAGTCTATTCAGAACACCTCACACCTCACAATATTATTTTTAATTCTAAAATTTGCACCGAGGTCGCTGGATGACTAAGCTAAGCGACCCAAGTGGCCGACACAAACACCTGGCCCATCTAGGATTGGCACTGCAGTGTCAGACAGGATGGCACTTAAAAAAAAATAGTCCCCAAACAGCACATGATGCAAAGAAAAAAAGAGGTGCACCAAGGTCGCTGGATGGCTAAGCTAAGCGACACAAGTGGCCGACACAAACACCTGGCCCATCTAGGAGTGGCACTGCAGTGTCAGGCAGGATGGCACTTCAATAAAATAGTCCCCAAACAGCACATGATGCAAAGAAAAATGAAAGAAAAAAGAGGCGCAAGATGGAATTTTCCTTGGGCCGTCCCACCCACCCTTATGTTGTATAAACAGGACATGCACACTTTAACAAACCCATCATTTCAGCGACAGGGTCTGCCACACAACTGTGACTGAAATGACTGGTTGGTTTGGGCCCCCACCAAAAAAGAAGCAATCAATCTCTCCTTGCACAAACTGGCTCTACAGAGGCAAGATGTCCACCTCCTCCTCATCGTCCGATTCCTCACCCCTTTCACTGTGTACATCCCCCTCCTCACAGATTATTCATTCGTCCCCACTGGAATCCACCATCTCAGGTCCCTGTGTACTTTCTGGAGGCAATTGCTGGTGAATGTCTCCACGGAGGAATTGATTATAATTGATTATAATTCATTTTGATGAACATCATCTTCTCCACATTTTCTGGAAGTAACCTCGTACGCCGATTGCTGACAAGGTGAGCGGCTGCACTAAACACTCTTTCGGAGTACACACTGGAGGGTGGGCAACTTAGGTAAAATAAAGCCAGTTTCTGCAAGGGCCTCCAAATTGCCTCTTTTTCCTGCCAGTATACGTACGGACTGTCTGACGTGCCTACTTGGATGCGGTCACTCATATAATCCTCCACCATTCTTTCAATGGTGAGAGAATCATATGCAGTGACAGTAGACGACATGTCAGTAATCGTTGGCAGGTCCTTCAGTCCGGACCAGATGTCAGCACTCGCTCCAGACTGCCCTGCATCACCGCCAGTGGGTGGGCTCGGAATTCTTAGCCTTTTCCTCGCAGCCCTAGTTGCGGGAGAATGTGAAGGAGGAGCTGTTGACGGGTCACGTTCCGCTTGACTTGACAATTTTCTCACCAGCAGGTCTTTGAACCTCTGCAGACTTGTGTCTGCCGGAAAGAGAGATACAACGTAGGTTTTAAATCTAGGATCGAGCACGGTGGCCAAAATGTAGTGCTCTGATTTCAACAGATTGACCACCCGTGAATCCTGGTTAAGCGAATTAAGGGCTCCATCCACAAGTCCCACATGCCTAGCGGAATTGCTCTGTTTTAGCTCCTCCTTCAATGTCTCCAGCTTCTTCTGCAAAAGCCTGATGAGGGGAATGACCTGACTCAGGCTGGCAGTGTCTGAACTGACTTCACGAGTGGCAAGTTCAAAGGGTTGCAGAACCTTGCACAACGTTGAAATCATTCTCCACTGCGCATGAGTCAGGTGCATTCCCCCTCCTTTGCCTATATCGTAGGCAGATGTATAGGCTTGAATGGACTTTTGCTGCTCCTCCATCCTCTGAAGCATATATAGGGTTGAATTCCACCTCGTTACCACCTCTTGCTTCAGATGATGGCAGGGCAGGTTCAGGACTGTTTGCTAGTGCTCCAGTCTTCGGCACGCGGTGGCTGAATGCCGAAAGTGGCCCGCAATTCTTCGGGCCACCGACAGCATCTCTTGCACGCCCCTTTCATTTTTTTTAAATAATTCCGCACCACCAAATTCAATGAATGTGCAAAACATGGAACATGCTGGAATTTGCCCAGATGCACGCACAATATTTCTGGCGTTGTCCGATGTCACAAATCCCCAGGAGAGTCCATTTGGGGTAAGCCATTCTGCGATGATGTTCCTCAGTTACCGTAAGAGGTTGTCAGCTGTGTGCCTCTTCTGGAAAGCGGTGATACAAAGCGTAGCCTGCCTAGGAACGAGTTGGCGTTTGCGAGATGCTGCTACTGGTGCCACCGCTGCTGTTCTTGCTGCGGGAGGCAATACATCTACCCAGTGGGCTGTCACAGTCATATAGTCCTGAGTCTGCCCTGCTCCACTTGTCCACATGTCCGTGGTCAAGTGGACATTGGGTACAACTGCATTTTTTAGGACACTGATGACTCTTTTTCTGACGTCTGTGTACATTTTCGGTATCGCCTGCCTAGAGAAATGGAACCTAGATGGTATTTGGTACCGGGGACACAGTACCTCAATCAAGTCTGTAGTTGCCTGTGAATTAACGGTGGATACCGGACACACGTTTCTCACCGCCCAGGCTGCCAAGGCCTGAGTTATCCGCTTTGCAGCAGGATGACTGCTGTGATATTTCATCTTCCTCGCAAAGGACTGTTTGACAGTCAATTGCTTACTGGAAGTAGTACAAGTGGTCTTCCGACTTCCCCTCTAGGATGACGATCGACTCCCAGCAGCAACAACAGCAGCGCCAGCAGCAGTAGGCATTACACTCAAGGATGCATCGGAGGAATCCCAGGCAGGAGAGGACTCGTCAGACTTGACAGTGACATGGCCTGCAGGACTATTGGCTTTCCTGTGTAAGGAGGAAATTGACACTGAGGGAGTTGGTGGTGTGGTTTGCAGGAGCTTGGTTACAAGAGGAAGGGATTTACTGGTCAGTGGACTGCTTCCGCTGTCATCCAAAGTTTTTGAACTTGTCACTGACTTATGATGAATGCGCTGCAGGTGACGTATAAGGGAGGATGTTCCGAGGTGGTTAACGTCCTTACCCCTACTTATTACAGCTTGACAAAGGCAACACACGGCTTGACACCTGTTGTCCACATTTCTGTTAAAATAATTCCACACAGAAGAGGTGATTTTTTTTGTAATTTGACCAGGCATGTCAATGGCCATATTCGTCCCACGGACAACAGGTGTCTCCCCGGGTGCCTGACTTAAACAAACCACCTCACCATCAGAATCCTCCTTGTCAATTTCCTCCTCAGCGCCAGCAACACCCATATCCTCATCCTGGTGTACTTTAACAGTGACATCTTCAATTTGACTATCAGGAACTGAACTGCGGGTGCTCCTTCCAGCACTTGCAGGGGGCGTGCAAATGGTGGAAGGCGCCACCTCTTCCCGTCCAGTGTTGGGAAGGTCAGGCATCGCAGCCGACACAATTGGACTCTCCTTGGGGATTTGTGATTTAGAAGAACGCACAGTGATTTGCTGTGCTTTTGCCATCTTAACTCTTTTAAGTTTTCTAGCAGGAAGATGAGTGCTACCATCCTCATGTGAAGCTGAACCACTAGCCATGAACATAGGCCAGGGCCTCAGCCGTTCCTTGTCACTCCGTGTCGTAAATGGCATATTGGCAAGTTTACGCTTCTCCTCAGACGCTTTTAATTTTGATTTTTGTTTCATTTTACTGAACTTTTGTTTTTTGGATTTTACATGCTCTCTGCTATGACATTGGGCATCGGCCTTGGCAGACGACGTTGATGGCATTTCATCGTCTCGGCCATGACTAGTGGCAGCAGCTTCAGCACGAGGTGGAAATGGATCTTGATCTTTCCCTATTTTACCCTCCACATTTTTGTTCTCCATTTTTTAATGTGTGGAATTATATGCCAGTATCAATAGCAATGGCCTACTACTATATATACTGCGCACAACTGAAATGCACCACAGGTATGGATGGATAGTATACTTGACGACACAGAGGTAGGTAGAGCAGTGGCCTATTGTACCGTACTGCTATATATTATATACTGGTGGTCAGCAAACTGTGCAAAACTGAAATGCACCACTGGTATGGATGGATAGTATACTTGACGACACAGAGGTAGGTAGAGCAGTGGCCTACTGTACCGTACTGCTATATATTATATACTGGTGGTCAGCAAACTGTGCAAAACTGAAATGCACCACAGGTATGGATGGATAGTATACTTGACGACACAGAGGTAGGTAGAGCAGTGGCCTTCTGTACCGTACTCCTATATATTATATACTGGTGGTCAGCAAAATGATGCACTGTACTCCTACTATATACTACAATGCAGCACAGATATGGAGCGTTTTTCAGGCAGAGAATGTATAATACTGGTGGTCACTGGTCAGCAAAACTCTGCACTGTACTCCTCCTATATAATACTGCTGGTCCCCAGTCCCCACAATAAAGCAGTGTGAGCACAGATATATGCAGCACACTGAGCACAGATATGGAGCGTTTTTCAGGCAGAGAACGTATAATACTGGTGGTCACTGGTCAGCAAAACTCTGCACTGTACTCCTCCTATATAATACTGCTGGTCCCCAGTCCCCTCAATAAAGCAGTGTGAGTACAGATATATGCAGCACACTGAGCACAGATATGGAGCGTTTTTCAGGCAGAGAACGTATAATACTGGTGGTCACCGGTCAGCAAAACTCTGCACTGTACTCCTCCTATATAATACTGCTGGTCCCCAGTCCCCACAATAAAGCAGTGTGAGCACAGATATATGCAGCACACTGAGCACAGACATGGAGCGTTTTTCAGGCAGAGAACGTATAATACTGGTGGTCACTGGTCAGCAAAACTCTGCACTGTACTCCTCCTATAATACTGCTGGTCCCCAGAATAAAGATATTTGCAGCCCCCTGAAACAAAGTGAGAGGACGCCAGCCACGTCCTCTCACTAACATTTCCAATGCACGAGTGAAAAATGGCGGCGACGCGCGGCTCCTTATATAGAATCCGAATCTTGCGAGAATCCGACAGCGGGATGATGACATTCGGGCGCGCTCGGGTTAACCGAGCAAGGCGGGAGGATCCGAGGCTGCCTCGGACCCGTGTAAAATGGGTGAAGTTCGGGGGGATTCGGATTCCGAGGAACCGAACCCGCTCATCACTAGTTCTTTTACAGAGATAGGGAACCTGTGGCACTCCAGCTGCTATGGAACTGCAAATGCCAGCATGCACTTCCACAGTTTTAGAGAGATGCAGTCCTAATGTTGACATTACAGAGGTAATAGTTATTATGTTGGCATTGTTGAAATGTTGACATTAAACACGTCAGCATTTGCAGGGATTGGAGGGCTAGGGTTAGGCTTTAGCAGCAGAGGGTGGTGGTTAGGCTACAGGAGGCAAGGTTTATTTTGGGCACTAGGGGGAGAGGAAGGGTTAGGCTAATGGAGGGTAAGTTTGGGTTGGGCACTAGGAGGAGGGTTAGCGGTTAGTAATACAAGTAATATTGGGATGTGTAGTTCCACAGTAGCTTGAATGCGACAGGTTGCCTACTCCTGTTCTAGACTAGTAATTGAAAACTAATGCAGACTGGCACAGATACACATAATGTATATGTATGATATGTGGGGGAATGAGTGCAGGTGCACATACAATCTAAAAAAAATGTATAGTACAATTACTGATGAACATTGGTCTTTGCAGCATATTTAAAAATATTTATTAGTATTGTAAAATGAGATAAAAGTAACAATGAGGCCTTACACAGGTTCAAATAGTAAGGAGAGAGAATTGACTGCATAGTAAAGGAAAGAGTTAAACATCTTGGGAGGGGTGGACCTAGCTGTTAGGAAAGTACAGCCTTTTAGGGGGAGGGTTTGATATATATAGGGAAGGTGAGGCCATCTTAGTTCTCTTGGTGGATTTGCTTTCCCACCCTCCCGCCCTGGTACTAAGAGATTCTGGCACGTGGTGCTTTGGCGTTAAGTTGTTGGCTGGTGTATCGTTGGCTATTTATTGGCGGAAAAGAACGGCAGTTTTGTATTGTAGGGAAAACTGTAGTGTTTTACAGTTTGTTGTGGTTTAGGTGCACTCACCTCCATCGACTTATGGCCGCTTGACCACCCGTCCGGGAAGGCAGCGGCAGGGCACCCAGGAGCGGTGGGTAGTCACTGTGGGGGTTGAGTTGTCACCTATTACCGGTTTATGAGAAGTTTTAGTAAATTTATAGGATTAGTTATTTAAGGTTAATTTAGGTTAATTGAGCCGTTCTTTTGGGCCGCCACCATATGCCGGCTGGAGCGGCATATTAAATTAATTTCTTTATTACAGGTTTGCTAATGGATAGGGACAAATAAATAGCTAGCAATTTTCTGCCAAAATTCAAGTCTCCGTGTCGTTATTTCTGGTTCTAGGTTATGAATGCTTTACTTTCAAAGAAAGGGGTCCACCAAATATCACTAGGATGTTTAGGATGACATATACCAATAACAGAACTGTATGTCCTCAAGACCAAACAGATAATAAGGAGCCAAAGTGCTGTGTAATATTATGGATATACTGTACATTGGGGGTCATTCCGAGTTGTTAGCTCGTTATTTTTTTCTCGCAATGGAGCGATTAGACGCTAATGCGCATGCGCAATGTCCGCAGTGCGACTGCGCCAAGTAAATTTGCTATGCTGTTAGGTAGTTTACTCACGGCATTACGAGGTTTTTTCTTCGTTCTGGTGATCGGAGTGTGATTGACAGGAAGTGGGTGTTTCTGGGCGGAAACTGGCCGTTTTATGGGTGTGTGTGAAAAAACGCTGCCGTTTCTGGGAAAACGCGGGAGTGGCTGGAGAAACGGAGGAGTGTCTGGGCGAACGCTGGGTGTGTTTGTGACGTCAAACCAGGAACGACAAGCACTGAACTGATCGCAGATGCCGAGTAAGTCTGAAGCTACTCAGAAACTGCTAAGAAGTGTCTATTCGCAATTCTGCTAATCTTTCGTTCGCAATTTTGATAAGCTAAGATTCACTCCCAGTAGGCGGCGGCTTAGCGTGTGCAAAGCTGCTAAAAGCAGCTTGCGAGCGAACATCTCGGAATGACCCCCCTTGTGTGTGCGTGTTTGCGTGTGTGTGTGTGTGTGTGTGTGTGTATGTATGGGTGTGTGTGTGTGTGTGTGGGTGTGTGTGTGTATGGGTGTGTGTGTGCTAGAGATGAGCGGGTTCGGTTCCTCGGAAACCGAACCCGCCCGAACTTCAGGTTTTTTTACACGGGTCCGAGCGACTCGGATCTTCCCGCCTTGCTCGGTTAACCCGAGCGCGCCCGAACGTCATCATCCCGCTGTCGGATTCTCGCGAGGCTCGGATTCTGTCGCGAGACTCGGATTCTATATAAGGAGCCGCGCGTTGCCGCCATTTTCACACGTGCATTGAGATTGATAGGGAGAGGACGTGGCTGGCGTCCTCTCCGTTTATAGAGAGTGAGACTAGAGTAGAGAGAGACACAGTATTATTTACTTTAGTAATTTTGGGGAGCATTAGGAGGAGTACTACTACTTGCTGAAGTGATAGTGTGACTGTATATCTGACTTGTGGGGGAGACAGTGGGGAGCAGTTAGAGTCTGAGAGCAGGAGTACATATTTTAACGTACAGTGCACACTTTTGCTGGCACTCTGCTGCCAGAGTGCCACACTGCCATTGTGACCACACTGACCACCAGTATATATTGTGATTGTCTGCTTAGGAGTACTACTTGCAAGTTGCTGATAGTGTGACCAGTGACCTGACCACCAGTTTAATTAATCACCACCAGTTTAATATATATATATATATATATATATAATTGTATATAATATATATATAATTGTATACCACCTACCCGTGTTTTTTTTTTTTTCTTCTTGATACATACTACTATAGTAGCTTACTGTAGCAGTCTGCGGTGCTGCTGAGCTGACAGTGTCCAGCAGGTCCGTCATCAGTCATTACATAATAAATATATATACCTGTCCGGCTGCAGTACTAGTGATATTATATATATATATATATTAATTTCATCTCATTATCATCCAGTCTATATTAGCAGCAGACGCAGTACGGTAGTCCACGGCTGTAGCTACCTCTGTGTCGGCAGTCGCTGGTCCATCCATAATTGTATACCACCTACCCGTGGTTTTTTTTTTTCTCTTTCTTCTTGATACATACTACTATAGTAGCTTACTGTAGCAGTCTGCGGTGCTGCTGAGCTGACAGTGTCCAGCAGGTCCGTCATCAGTCATTACATAATAAATATATATACCTGTCCGGCTGCAGTACTAGTGATATTATATATATATATATATATTAATTTCATCTCATTATCATCCAGTCTATATTAGCAGCAGACACAGTACGGTAGTCCACGGCTGTAGCTACCTCTGTGTCGGCAGTCGCTGGTCCATCCATAATTGTATACCACCTACCCGTGTTTTTTTTTTTTCTCTTTCTTCTTGATACATACTACTATAGTAGCTTACTGTAGCAGTCTGCGGTGCTGCTGAGCTGACAGTGTCCAGCAGGTCCGTCATCAGTCATTACATAATAAATATATATACCTGTTCGGCTGCAGTACTAGTGATATTATATATATATATATATATATATATATTAATTTCATCTCATTATCATCCAGTCTATATTAGCAGCAGACACAGTACGGTAGTCCACGGCTGTAGCTACCTCTGTGTCGGCAGTCGCTGGTCCATCCATAATTGTATACCACCTACCCGTGGTTTTTTTTTTTCTCTTTCTTCTTGATACATACTACTATAGTAGCTTACTGTAGCAGTCTGCGGTGCTGCTGAGCTGACAGTGTCCAGCAGGTCCGTCATCAGTCATTACATAATAAATATATATACCTGTCCGGCTGCAGTACTAGTGATATTATATATATATATATATATATTAATTTCATCTCATTATCATCCAGTCTATATTAGCAGCAGACACAGTACGGTAGTCCACGGCTGTAGCTACCTCTTTGTCGGCAGTCGCTGGTCCATCCATAATTGTATACCACCTACCCGTGGTTTTTTTTTTTCTCTTTCTTCTTGATACATACTACTATAGTAGCTTACTGTAGCAGTCTGCGGTGCTGCTGAGCTGACAGTGTCCAGCAGGTCCGTCATCAGTCATTACATAATAAATATATATACCTGTCCGGCTGCAGTACTAGTGATATTATATATATATATATATATATATATATATATTAATTTCATCTCATTATCATCCAGTCTATATTAGCAGCAGACACAGTACGGTAGTCCACGGATGTAGCTACCTCTGTGTCGGCAGTCGCTGGTCCATCCATAATTGTATACCACCTACCCGTGTTTTTTTTTTTTCTCTTTCTTCTTGATACATACTACTATAGTAGCTTACTGTAGCAGTCTGCTGTGCTGCTGAGCTGACAGTGTCTAGCAGGTCCGTCATCAGTCATTACATAATAAATATATATACCTGTCCGGCTGCAGTACTAGTGATATTATATATATATATATATATATATATATTAATTTCATCTCATTATCATCCAGTCTATATTAGCAGCAGACACAGTACGGTAGTCCACGGCTGTAGCTACCTCTGTGTCGGCAGTCGCTGGTCCATCCATAATTGTATACCACCTACCCGTGATTTTTTTTTTTCTCTTTCTTCTTGATACATACTACTATAGTAGCTTACTGTAGCAGTCTGCGGTGCTGCTGAGCTGACAGTGTCCAGCAGGTCCGTCATCAGTCATTACATAATAAATATATATACCTGTCCGGCTGCAGTACTAGTGATATTATATATATATATATATATATATTAATTTCATCTCATTATCATCCAGTCTATATTAGCAGCAGACACAGTACGGTAGTCCACGGCTGTAGCTACCTCTGTGTCGGCAGTCGCTGGTCCATCCATAATTGTATACCACCTACCCGTGGTTTTTTTTTTTCTCTTTCTTCTTGATACATACTACTATAGTAGCTTACTGTAGCAGTCTGCGGTGCTGCTGAGCTGACAGTGTCCAGCAGGTCCGTCATCAGTCATTACATAATAAATATATATACCTGTCCGGGTGCAGTACTAGTGATATTATATATATATATATATATTAATTTCATCTCATTATCATCCAGTCTATATTAGCAGCAGACACAGTATGGTAGTCCACGGCTGTAGCTACCTCTGTGTCGGCAGTCGCTCGTCCATCCATAAGTATACTAGTATCCATCCATCTCCATTGTTTACCTGAGGTGCCTTTTAGTTGTGCCTATTAAAATATGGAGAACAAAAATGTTGAGGTTCCAAAATTAGGGAAAGATCAAGATCCACTTCCACCTCGTGCTGAAGCTGCTGCCACTAGTCATGGCCGAGACGATGAAATGCCAGCAACGTCGTCTGCCAAGGCCGATGCCCAATGTCATAGTACAGAGCATGTAAAATCCAAAACACCAAATATCAGTAAAAAAAGGACTCCAAAATCTAAAATCAAATTGTCGGAGGAGAAGCGTAAACTTGCCAATATGCCATTTAGCACACGGAGTGGCAAGGAACGGCTGAGGCCCTGGCCTATGTTCATGGCTAGTGGTTCAGCTTCACATGAGGATGGAAGCACTCAGCCTCTCGCTAGAAAAATGAAAAGACTCAAGCTGGCAAAAGCACCGCAAAGAACTGTGCGTTCTTCGAAATCCCAAATCCACAAGGAGAGTCCAATTGTGTCGGTTGCGATGCCTGACCTTCCCAACACTGGACGTGAAGAGCATGCGCCTTCCACCATTTGTACTCCCCCTGCAAGTGCTGGAAGGAGCACCCGCAGTCCAGTTCCTGATAGTCAGATTGAAGATGTCAGTGTTGAAGTACACCAGGATGAGGAGGATATGGGTGTTGCTGGCGCTGGGGAGGAAATTGACAAGGAGGATTCTGATGGTGAGGTGGTTTGTTTAAGTCAGGCACCCGGGGAGACACCTGTTGTCCGTGGGAGGAATAGGGCCGTTGACATGCCTGGTGAAAATACCAAAAAAATCAGCTCTTCGGTGTGGAAGTATTTCAACAGAAATGCGGACAACATTTGTCAAGCCGTGTGTTGCCTTTGTCAAGCTGTAATAAGTAGGGGTAAGGACGTTAACCACCTCGGAACATCCTCCCTTATACGTCACCTGCAGCGCATTCATAATAAGTCAGTGACAAGTTCAAAAACTTTGGGCGACAGCGGAAGCAGTCCACTGACCAGTAAATCCCTTCCTCTTGTAACCAAGCTCACGCAAACCACCCCACCAACTCCCTCAGTGTCAATTTCCTCCTTCCCCAGGAATGCCAATAGTCCTGCAGGCCATGTCACTGGCAATTCTGACGAGTCCTCTCCTGCCTGGGATTCCTCCGATGCATCCTTGCGTGTAACGCCTACTGCTGCTGGCGCTGCTGTTGTTGCTGCTGGGAGTCGATGGTCATCCCAGAGGGGAAGTCGTAAGCCCACTTTTACTACTTCCACCAAGCAATTGACTGTCACAGCAGTCATCCTGTTGCAAAGCGGATAACTGAGGCCTTGACAACTATGTTGGTGTTAGACGTGCGTCCGGTATCCGCCGTTAGTTCACAGGGAACTAGACAATTTCTTGAGGTAGCGTGCCCCCGTTACCAAATACCATCTAGGTTCCACTTCTCTAGGCAGGCGATACCGAGAATGTACACAGACCTCAGAAAAAGACTCACCAGTGTCCTAAAAAATGCAGTTGTACCCAATGTCCACTTAACCACGGACATGTGGACAAGTGGAGCAGGGCAGGGTCAGGACTATATGACTGTGACAGCCCACTGGGTAGATGTATGGACTCCCGCCGCAAGAACAGCAGCGGCGGCACCAGTAGCAGCATCTCGCAAACGCCAACTCTTTCCTAGGCAGGCTACGCTTTGTATCACCGGTTTCCAGAATACGCACACAGCTGAAAACCTCTTACGGCAACTGAGGAAGATCATCGCGGAATGGCTTACCCCAATTGGACTCTCCTGTGGATTTGTGGCATCGGACAACGCCAGCAATATTGTGTGTGCATTAAATATGGGCAAATTCCATCACGTCCCATGTTTTGCACATACCTTGAATTTGGTGGTGCAGAATTTTTTTAAAAACGACAGGGGCGTGCAAGAGATGCTGTCGGTGGCCAGAAGAATTGCGGGACACTTTCGGCGTACAGGCACCACGTACAGAAGACTGGAGCACCACCAAAAACGCCTGAACCTGCCCTGCCATCATCTGAAGCAAGAAGTGGTAACGAGGTGGAATTCAACCCTCTATATGCTTCAGAGGTTGGAGGAGCAGCAAAAGGCCATTCAAGCCTATACAATTGAGCACGATATAGGAGGTGGAATGTACCTGTCTCAAGCGCAGTGGAGAATGATTTCAACGTTGTGCAAGGTTCTGCAACCTTTTGAACTTGCCACACGTGAAGTCAGTTCAGACACTGCCAGCCTGAGTCAGGTCATTCCCCTCATCAGGCTTTTGCAGAAGAAGCTGGAGGCATTGAAGGAGGAGCTAAAAGGGAGCGATTCCGCTAGGCATGTGGGACTTGTGGATGGAGCCCTTAATTCGCTTAACAAGGATTCACGGGTGGTCAATCTGTTGAAATCAGAGCACTACATTTTGGCCACCGTGCTCGATCCTAGATTTAAAACCTACCTTGGATCTCTCTTTCCGGCAGACACAATTCTGCTGGGGTTCAAAGACCTGCTGGTGACAAAATTGTCAAGTCAAGCGGAACGCGACCTGTCAACATCTCCTCCTTCACATTCTCCCGCAACTGGGGGTGCGAGGAAAAGGCTCAGAATTCCGAGCCCACCCGCTGGCGGTGATGCAGGGCAGTCTGGAGCGACTGCTGATGCTGACATCTGGTCCGGACTGAAGGACCTGACAACGATTACGGACATGTCGTCTACTGTCACTGCATATGATTCTCTCACCATTGAAAGAATGGTGGAGGATTATATGAGTGACCGCATCCAAGTAGGCACGTCAGACAGTCCGTACTTATACTGGCAGGAAAAAGAGGCAATTTGGAGGCCCTTGCACAAACTGGCTTTATTCTACCTAAGTTGCCCTCCCACAAGTGTGTACTCCGAAAGAGTGTTTAGTGCCGCCGCTCACCTTGTCAGCAATCAGCGTACGAGGTTACTTCCAGAAAATGTGGAGAAGATGATGTTCATTAAAATGAATTATAATCAATTCCTCCGTGGAGACATTGACCAGCAGCAATTGCCTCCACAAAGTACACAGGGAGCTGAGATGGTGGATTCCAGTGGGGACGAATTGATAATCTGTGAGGAGCGGGATGTACACGGTGATATATCGGAGGATGATGATGAGGTGGACATCTTGCCTCTGTAGAGCCAGTTTGTGCAAGGAGAGATTAATTGCTTCTTTTTCGGTGGGGGTCCAAACCAACCCGTCATTTCAGTCACAGTCGTGTGGCAGACCCTGTCACTGAAATGATGGGTTGGTTAAAGTGTGCATGTCCTGTTTATACAACATAAGGGTGGGTGGGAGGGCCCAAGGACAATTCCATCTTGCACCTCTTTTTTCTTTCATTTTTATTTGCGTCATGTGCTGTTTGGGGAGTGTTTTTTGGAAGGGCCATCCTGCGTGACACTGCAGTGCCACTCCTAGATGGGCCAGGTGTTTGTGTCGGCCACTAGGGTCGCTTAGCTTACTCACACAGCTACCTCATTGCGCCTCTTTTTTTCTTTGCGTCATGTGCTGTTTGGGGAGTGTTTTTTGGAAGGGCCATCCTGCGTGACACTGCAGTGCCACTCCTAGATGGGCCAGGTGTTTGTGTCGGCCACTAGGGTCGCTTATCTTACTCACACAGCTACCTCATTGCGCCTCTTTTTTTCTTTGCGTCATGTGCTGTTTGGGGAGTATTTTTTGGAAGGGCCATCCTGCGTGACACTGCAGTGCCACTCCTAGATGGGCCAGGTGTTTGTGTCGGCCACTAGGGTCGCTCAGCTTACTCACACAGCTACCTCATTGCGCCTCTTTTTTTCTTTGCGTCATGTGCTGTTTGGGGAGTGTTTTTTGGAAGGGCCATCCTGCGTGACACTGCAGTGCCACTCCTAGATGGGCCAGGTGTTTGTGTCGGCCACTAGGGTCGCTTAGCTTACTCACACAGCTACCTCATTGCGCCTCTTTTTTTCTTTGCATCATGTGCTGTTTGTGGAGTGTTTTTTGGAAGGGCTATCCTGCGTGACACTGCAGTGCCACTCCTAGATGGGCCAGGTGTTTGTGTCGGCCACTAGGGTCGCTTAGCTTACTCACACAGCTACCTCATTGCGCCTATTTTTTCTTCTTTGCGTCATGTGCTGTTTGGGGAGTGTTTTTTGGAAGGGCCATCCTGCGTGACACTTCAGTGACACTCCTAGATGGGCCAGGTGTTTGTGTCGGCCACTAGGGTCGCTTAGCTTACTCACACAGCTACCTCATTGCGCCTCTTTTTTTCTTCTTTGCGTCATGTGCTGTTTGGGGAGTGTTTTTTGGAAGGGCCATCCTGCGTGACACTGCAGTGCCACTCCTAGATGGGCCAGGTGTTTGTGTCGGCCACTAGGGTCGCTTAGCTTACTCACACAGCTACCTCATTGCGCCTCTTTTTTTCTTTGCGTCATGTGCTGTTTGGGGAGTGTTTTTTGGAAGGGCCATCCTGCGTGACACTGCAGTGCCACTCCTAGATGGGCCAGGTGTTTGTGTCGGCCACTAGGGTCGCTTATCTTACTCACACAGCTACCTCATTGCGCCTCTTTTTTTCTTTGCGTCATGTGCTGTTTGGGGAGTATTTTTTGGAAGGGCCATCCTGCGTGACACTGCAGTGCCACTCCTAGATTGGCCAGGTGTTTGTGTCGGCCACTAGGGTCGCTTAGCTTACTCACACAGCTACCTCATTGCGCCTCTTTTTTTCTTTGCGTCATGTGCTGTTTGGGGAGTGTTTTTTGGAAGGGCCATCCTGCGTGACACTGCAGTGCCACTCCTAGATGGGCCAGGTGTTTGTGTCGGCCACTAGGGTCGCTTAGCTTACTCACACAGCTACCTCATTGCGCCTCTTTTTTTCTTTGCATCATGTGCTGTTTGGGGAGGGTTTTTTGGAAGGGCTATCCTGCGTGACACTGCAGTGCCACTCCTAGATGGGCCAGGTGTTTGTGTCGGCCACTAGGGTCGCTTATCTTACTCACACAGCTACCTCATTGCGCCTCTTTTTTTCTTTGCGTCATGTGCTGTTTGGGGAGTATTTTTTGGAAGGGCCATCCTGCGTGACACTGCAGTGCCACTCCTAGATGGGCCAGGTGTTTGTGTCGGCCACTAGGGTCGCTTAGCTTACTCACACAGCTACCTCATTGCGCCTCTTTTTTTCTTTGCGTCATGTGCTGTTTGGGGAGTGTTTTTTGGAAGGGCCGTCCTGCGTGACACTGCAGTGCCACTCCTAGATGGGCCATGTGTTTGTGTCGGCCACTAGGGTCGCTTAGCTTACTCACACAGCTACCTCATTGCGCCTCTTTTTTTCTTTGCGTCATGTGCTGTTTGGGGAGTGTTTTTTGGAAGGGCCATCCTGCGTGACACTGCAGTGCCACTCCTAGATGGGCCAGGTTAATGTGTCGGCCACTAGGGTCGCTTAGCTTACTCACACAGCTACCTCATTGCGCCTCTTTTTTTCTTCTTTGCGTCATGTGCTGTTTGGGGAGTGTTTTTTGGAAGGGCCATCCTGCGTGACACTGCAGTGCCACTCCTAGATGGGCCAGGTGTTTGTGTTGTCCACTAGGGTCGCTTAGCTTACTCACACAGCTACCTCATTGCGCCTCTTTTTTTCTTCTTTGCGTCATGTGCTGTTTGGGGAGTGTTTTTTGGAAGGGCCATCCTGCGTGACACTGCAGTGCCACTCCTAGATGGGCCAGGTGTTTGTGTCGGCCACTAGGGTCGCTTAGCTTACTCACACAGCTACCTCATTGCGCCTCTTTTTTTCTTCTTTGCGTCATGTGCTGTTTGGGGAGTGTTTTTTGGAAGGGCCATCCTGCGTGACACTGCAGTGCCACTCCTAGATGGGCCAGGTGTTTGTGTCGGCCACTAGGGTCGCTTAGCTTACTCACACAGCTACCTCATTGCGCCTCTTTTTTTCTTCTTTGCGTCATGTGCTGTTTGGGGAGTGTTTTTTGGAAGGGCCATCCTGCGTGACACTGCAGTGCCACTCCTAGATGGGCCAGGTGTTTGTGTCGGCCAGTAGGGTCGCTTAGCTTAGTCATCCAGCGACCTCGGTGCAAATTTTAGGACTAAAAATAATATTGTGAGGTGTGAGGTGTTCAGAATAGACTGAAAATGAGTGGAAATTATGGTTTTTGAGGTTAATAATACTTTGGGATCAAAATGACCCCCAAATTCTATGATTTAAGCTGTTTTTTAGTGTTTTTTTAAAAAAACACCCGAATCCAAAACACACCCGAATCCGACAAAAAAAATTCGGTGAGGTTTTGCCAAAACGCGGTCGAACCCAAAACACGGCCGCGGAACCGAACCCAAAACCAAAACACAAAACCCGAAAAATTTCAAGTGCACATCTCTAGTGTGTGCGTGTGTGTGTGTGTGTGTGTGTGTGTGTGTGTGTGTGTATGTACAGTTTTTTCTTATCATTGTTTCTGGCTGCAAAGCGCAGTAGAATTTGCTGCGCTATATAAGAAACTGTTAATAAAATAAATAAATAAATATATACAGTATATATAGGTTCATTGAACAACTGAAAACTTTGTTCTAGCACGATGCACATTGAACCTAAGTGCTCTTTGTCAAAAATTAATATAACACAAATGAGATATTTTAATTATTTTAATTGTTCTTTAAATAAAGTTCTGTATTAAAACATTAGGAAATACTCTGTATGTTTAATCATTCTCATCATTATACAAGACATATGAATATTAAGTAAATTAATAGGAGGATTTGCGATTGGTATTATCAAGTAGACCATATTTACAGTACTTGTATGTATATCAGTGACGTGCGGTGAGATCATTGACTGGGGAGGCACTGGCTTCTGCCCTTCAGCACTACATCCATGGGATTGCTATATTCACCTGGATAGCTGTAGAGGATCGAGGGAGAGCTGCCCAGTCACTTCCAACCCAGCCCAGCTGCCCCCCCTTTCTCACCTGGGTGGTCCTGTTCAGAAGTACCCTGTGCAGGGCCCCCGGCTCCCAGGTGAGTGCAGGTGCCGGTGATGCTGCCACTTCTGCTGGCTGGGAGGGCGGAGGAGGAGGAAGGAAAGGGAAGAGCGCTGGCCGCTGCACGCACTCCAGCTCTGGGCTTCCCGCCACCTCCAGGTCTGCCGCTGCTGCTGTCATGCTCCCCCCCCCACCACCAGGCAAGTCAGGAGGAATGAGGAGGAAACGGGAGCTTAGTCATTTATTTTACAACTCCAACTTTAGTTAGTGTTCACTTTTTAGGGCAGGGTGCTGATCACTGGGAGGTCATACTTTCGGCGTGCATGCATAGTAGGTCACAGTGTAGGATCCCCAATTCATGGTAATCCACACAGTAGGCCCGACAATTCATTGTTAAAAAAATGTGGTTCAGGTTCAGAAAATGGAAAAGCATAACTAACTGCTTCAGAAAATCTTTAAACTTGCTCAGAACATTTGCTCGCCACGCTTAGGGCACGGTGGCTCACTCCACTCCGTTCACAACAGGTTACTGTTCCCATTAGATGTTCATGTGAATAGTGAAACTGATAGCCCAGGGGTCCCATGTTCTATACTTGAGGCAAAAGATTTAATGCTGAAAGCCACATGTACCCAGCATAGTGGCCGCACCGTGAGTGCAGGGTACATATGGCCAGGGATTGGGCTGCACTGTATATGTATCTGGGATGGGGCTGCAATATACACGTGCCCATTTATGAACCTGCACTGTAGATGCACTATACATGTGCCCAGTGGTGTGTGGCACACTTGTGTCTGGTGGTGTGTGGAATTTTGAAGGGAACACAGCCATGTACACCACACATAGTAACACACTAGTGGCCTTATTCAGAGTTGTACGCTATTGCAGACACAAGGAAGCGGCTGTGCAATACCATACAGCTCATATGTGAATGTGGCAGGAGGCGTCTGGTGTAAATAGACACCTCCTGACTGTTTTTGTGATCAGCTGATGTGTCTCACAATGTACCATCGGATCACTCTGTGTGATCATCGGTCATCTGAGTAACCTTCAGGTTACTCAGATTTCCACCTCAGGTCCGCATCCGAGGTCCATAAATCTGCATTGCCAGTCGCAGACACTGACCTAGGCACGTTTACAAAATGGAGGCAACATGCCTCCAGTTTGAGGAACGGACCCATTGCCACCCCAAACGTCCTCAGCCTGTCAATCAGGACCCAAGACCCATTCTGCACATGTGCAGTGTCCCCACTATCAGACTTGTACGCTACCCTTTGGGTTAGCGTACAAGTCTGAATTAGGCCCAATAGTCACAGTAAGCATTACAAACAGTAAGATAATTAACCCTGCTTGCAGACACTGACCACTAGGACCCATATAATGGACCAGGCCATCCCACAATATTATCTGGGAGCTGTCATTTTAGGACTCTGTCCAAGCACAGTACAGGATGCCAGCAGTACAGAACTTGGAGGATATCCAATCAGAGGTGAAACAACATTGTATGCGAAAAACGTACGTGTTTCACCAATATTTTTTATTGCAAGCTATCCAATTTGGATCGCCTGTAAAAAAAAATAACTTTCCTTCCGAAAACATACAGGATCACTAAAACCCTTGTGTTTTTGGTAGACACAGCCCCGTTTTTTGCATGAAAGTGGGTCTGTTTCCAGGGCAGAGGCGGAACTATCGGCGGTGCAACCAGTGCGTTGCACTGGGGCCCGCTGGGGTAAAAGGGCCCACAGCTGCCCCCATTACAATGAGTCACATTGACTCACTGTATGCCGCGGGTAGCGCTGAGCCCGCCGCCAGTGTTGCTCTAGTGGCCGGAAGTGACAGGGTCCCGGCCAGAGCAGGAGGTGTGTGCGGTCAGCTCTTCTCTCTCCGCCTCTCCTCGGCTGCCTCTGTTACTGTATGGGCCAGCTCTCCCCCTCGGCTCCTCCCCCCAGCTTTCCTAGTGCGGCTCATGACATGGCGGGGCTAGCTACATGCCTCTGTACTAGGTACTGTACTGCTGCATATCAGCCGCCCCAAATTCATATGACAGCTCCCCCGCAGCACAGTCACACCTCCCGTCCTCTCTCACCCACGCTTCTCCCGGCTGCCGGGATGTCTGGATTTTTTGATGGACTGGATGACTGGGTGCTGTAGTGTATGGGGGAGAGAGGAAGGAGGGGTGTTGTTTGGGTGCTGTAATGTATGAGGTGGGATGTTGTCTGGGTGCTGTAATGTATGAGGGGGGGTGTTGTCTGGGTGCTGTAATGTATGAGGGGGGAGAGGGGTGTTGTCTGGGTGCTGTAGTGTATGAGGGGGGGTTGTCTGGGTGCTGTAATGTATGAGGGGGGGTGTTGTCTGGGTGCTGTAATGTATGAGGGAGGGGTGTTGTCTGGGTGCTGTAATGTATGAGGGACGGGTGTTGTCTGGGTGCTGTAATGTAGGAGGGGGGGTGTTGTCTGGGTGCTGTAATGTATGAGGGGGGAGAGGGGTGTTGTCTGGGTGCTGTAGTGTATGAGGGGGGGGGGTGTCTGGGTGCTGTAATGTGTGAGGGGGGGGTGTTGTCTGGGTGCTGTAATGTATGAGGGAGGGGTGTTGTCTGGGTGCTGTAATGTATGAGGGAGGGGTGTTGTCTAGGTGCTGTAATGTATGAGGAAGGGCTGACGTCTGGGTGCTGTAATGTATGAGGGGGGGGTGTTGTCTGGGTGCTGTAATGTATGAGGGGGGTGTTGTCTGGGTGCTGTAATGTATGAGGGGGGGTGTTGTCTGGGTGCTGTAATGTATGAGGGGGGGTGTTGTCTGGGTGCTGTAATGTATGAGGGGGGGTGTTGTCTGGGTGCTGTAATGTATGAGGGGGAGAGGGGTGTTGTCTGGGTGCTGTAGTGTATGAGGGGGAGTTGTCTGGGTGCTGTAATGTATGAGGGGGGGTTTTGTCTGGGTGCTGTAATGTATGATGGAGGGGTGTTGTCTGGGTGCTGTAATGTATGAGGGACGGGTGTTGTCTGGGTGCTGTAATGTATGAGGGGGGGTGTTGTCTGGGTGCTGTAATGTATGAGGGGGGAGAGGGGTGTTGTCTGGGTGCTGTAGTGTATGAGGGGGGGGGTGTCTGGGTGCTGTAATGTGTGAGGGGGGGGTGTTGTCTGGGTGCTGTAATGTATGAGGGAGGGGTGTTGTCTGGGTGCTGTAATGTATGAGGGAGGGGTGTTGTCTAGGTGCTGTAATGTATGAGGAAGGGCTGACGTCTGGGTGCTGTAATGTATGAGGGGGGGGGTGTTGTCTGGGTGCTGTAATGTATGAGGGGGGAGAGGGGTGTTGTCTGGGTGCTGTAGTGTATGAGGGGGGGTTGTCTGGGTGCTGTAATGTATGAGGGGGGGGTGTTGTCTGGGTGCTGTAATGTATGAGGGGGGGTGTTGTCTGGGTGCTGTAATGTATGAGGGGGGGTGTTGTCTGGGTGCTGTAATGTATGAGGGGGGGTGTTGTCTGGGTGCTGTAATGTATGAGGGGGGGGGTGTTGTCTGGGTGCTGTAATGTATGAGGGGGGGTGTTGTCTGGGTGCTGTAATGTATGAGGGGGGAGAGGGGTGTTGTCTGGGTGCTGTAGTGTATGAGGGGGGGTTGTCTGGGTGCTGTAATGTATGAGGGGGGGGGTGTTGTCTGGGTGCTGTAATGTATGAGGGAGGGGTGTTGTCTGGGTGCTGTAATGTATGAGGGACGGGTGTTGTCTGGGTGCTGTAATGTATGAGGGGGGGTGTTGTCTGGGTGCTGTAATGTATGAGGGGGGAGAGGGGTGTTGTCTGGGTGCTGTAGTGTATGAGGGGGGGGGGTGTCTGGGTGCTGTAATGTGTGAGGGGGGGGTGTTGTCTGGGTGCTGTAATGTATGAGGGAGGGGTGTTGTCTGGGTGCTGTAATGTATGAGGGAGGGGTGTTGTCTAGGTGCTGTAATGTATGAGGAAGGGCTGACGTCTGGGTGCTGTAATGTATGAGGGGGGGTGTTGTCTGGGTGCTGTAATGTATGAGGGGGGAGAGGGGTGTTGTCTGGGTGCTGTAGTGTATGAGGGGGGGTTGTCTGGGTGCTGTAATGTATGAGGGGGGGGGTGTTGTCTGGGTGCTGTAATGTATGAGGGGGGGGTGTTGTCTGGGTGCTGTAATGTATGAGGGGGGGTGTTGTCTGGGTGCTGTAATGTATGAGGGGGGGTGTTGTCTGGGTGCTGTAATGTATGAGGGGGGATTGTTGTCTGGGTGCTGTAATGTATGAGGGGGGGGTGTTGTCTGGGTGCTGTAGGGTATGAGGGGGGGTGTTGTCTGGGTGCTGTAGTGTATGAGGGGGGGTTGTCTGGGTGCTGTAATGTATGAGGGGGGGTTGTCTGGGTGTTGTAGGGTATGAGGGGGGGGGAAAATGTTGTCTGGATGCTGTAGTGTATAAGGCATGTCTGGGTGCTGTAGTGTATGAGGGGGTGTCTGGGTGCTGTAGTGTATGAGGGGGGTGTCTGGGTGCTGTAGTGTATGAGGGAGGGGGGGGTCTGGGTGCTGTAGTGTATGAGGGGGGGTTGTCTGGGTGCTGTAATGTATGAGGGGGGTTGTCTGGGTGCTGTAGTGTATAAGGCGTGTCTGGATGCTGTAGTGTATGAGGCGTGTCTGGGTGCTGTAGTGTATGGGGGGTGTCTGGGTGCTGTAGTGTATGAGGGGGGTGTCTGGATGCTGTAGTGTATAAGGCGTGTCTAGGTGCTGTAGTATATAAGGCGTGTCTGGATGCTGTAGTGTATAAGGCGTGTGTGGGTGCTGTAGTGTATAAGGGGTGTCTGGGTGCTGTAGTGTATGGGGGGTGTCTGGGTGCTGTAGCTTATGGGGGGTGTCTAGGTGTTGTAGTGTTTGAGGAGGAGGTGTTGTGTATGAGGAGGGGGATCTGGGTGTTGAGGTGTATAAGGGGGGGTTCTGGGTGCGTTAGTGTATGAGGGGGGTGTCTGGGTGTTATAGTGTATGGGGGGGTCTGGGTGTTGTAGTGTATAGGTGGTGGGTGTCTGGGTATTGTAGTGTATGGGTGGTGGGTGTTGCAGTGTATGAGGAGGAGTGTCGGAATTGTAGTGTACAGGAGGGGGTGGTATCTGGGCATAGTACTGCATGAGGGGGATGTGTCTGGGTATTGTAGTGTATGGGGGGATGTCTGGGTGTTGTAGTGTGCGAGGTGGAGGTGTCTTTTCTGTAGAGGTAATAGTACTGTATGGTGGTGGGTGTTGGTAGTGAATGAAGGGCCAGGGGGATTATCAGAGTGCTTCAGGGGAGTTGGTACTAGTAAATGATGAGACGTGTGGCTGGGCAGGCTATTGGTGGTGAATGAAGGATGGGTGATTGGGTGCTTCCGGTGTATTGTTTGTGAATGTGGGGAGTGTCTGGGTGCTGCTGGGGTGTTGGTAATGAGAGTGTGTGTGTGTGTGTGTGTGTGTGTGTGTGTGTGTTTGTTTGTGTGTGTGTGTGTGTGTGTGTGTGTGTGTGTAGGTGAAGGGCACCAACCACTATTTTGCCTCCATATTTCTAGGAGGGCACACATTTATAGTTTGTAGGGGGGCTGTTGTACACCCTAGCACCGTCCCTGCGCCCACCCCCTGTATCATTCAGGCTGCGCTGCAGAAGAGGACCAGCAAGCAAGGTGGACGGCAGACTAGCTGCACATAACAGGAATCGAATGAATTACCAACAAGGAGGACGAATAGGAGGAGTGAAGCAGAAGAGGATGGGGGCTTTGACACCATGGTGGCTGCTGCAGGACTTAGGAGTCAGGAGCAGCAGGATTACCTAGGCGCCCCAGCCCCACTGACCCTGAGGCAAAGGAAGGATGGAGGTCCAGTCAAAAGTCCTGGGAAAGCTCAGGTACTGTGTATCAGTGTGTTGTGTTGTGTGGCCTGGAACGGTTTGTGGTAGATATTTGCAGATTTCAATTTTCACTGATGCTTTTTGTATAAATCTATTTATTGTAGGATCGGTTAGTGTACTGTAATGGTTAACATTACTGCCTCACAGCACAGAGTTCATGGGTTTGATTCCCTCCATCACCCTAACTGTGTGGAGTTTGTATGTTCTACCCGCACTTGTGTGTGTTCCCCCTGGCTACTTCGGTTTCCTCCCAAAATCCAAAAATATACTGATAGGTTTATTGGCTCCCAACAAAAATGAACCCTAGTATGTGTGTGTACACAGGCAGACTAGATGGGCCAAGGGGTGCAGCGGCGGCTGCAGTGAAAAGGGGGCGGCGGGGGGGCCCAAAGCATATTGTTGCACCTGGGCCCTCCACTCTATAGTTCCGCCACTGTTCCAGGGACTTGGTTTTGTTTCAGCGAGGCAGGTGAAACAAAATCCCAATAACCGTGGTGACCTGCAGTGTCCCATGCCTGCCGCAGCAGGCAGGGATTGCAGAGAAGGCGTCGCAGCCTGGAAGCTGGCACTCAGCGCCATGACCCGCATCCACCCTCTTCCCCCGCCAGCAGTCACATGACAGAGGAGTGGTCATGTGACTGGGGGGAGCCGAAGGTGGAGCGCTGCATCGAGAGCTGTCAGGAGCCGGCACCCAATGCAGTACAGAAAAACCCAGATAAGCCGCAGCTCGTGCCGGCTTATCGGGCTAATAGGATAGCCCTGGGTGATATCATTACCAGCGGTATACCCGCAATATCTCCCATAAACTTTCTCTACTGTCGCCAGGACCACTTTACTCTCACTGCGGCTCATTGCCCAACCTCCCTCTATTACCGCTAGGATGTGACAGCGCTGCTTTCCCTGCATACCCATACCTTGAGGTCTGCGCTCACAATGTAGAGACGCTCCTCCTCAACCACCCCCGCTGTCAGTGCCTCCCAATGGCTGCTGCTACTTGAGGTAAGAAGACTGTCTTCTTGGACCAAATGATACATGAGCTGGAGTTACTTGATCATGGGCACCTCCAGAGTCTGCACAAGAGTCTGTACAGGCTGCAGTGCTGGCTTGTGAGGGGACGGACGATGGGTCCACACCAGCAATATTGAGTGGGATATCCAAAGATCTCCCTCATGCTAAAGTGTGCGACCCGCACTCCTGAGGGCTGGGCTGTGGACAGACATCCGGCACTTTGCGCCGCCTGCTCCCAGTCTGTAGTGGCTTACTCCGGGGAAAGAATGCAGGTACAGGGAGCATATTGCCATTCAAAAATGGGCAGGGAGTGGTGTCTTTATAAAATGCCCTAGCGGGAACGCGGTTGGTAGCACAACACTGCACCTTCCACCACCACGTATGGGTGATTGGATGGTGGATCCAGCACAGGATCCACTGTCCAATCACATGTGCCTCACTGACAGGGGCGTTGTTTGATGAGGGCTGAAAGTCCGTCCCTGTGTCAACGAGGCACTTGTACATGTGCCGCTTTCAGTGTTTTTTTTTAAATTGTTTTTTTACAGCCCACTGCTTGGCCCAGCCCCCTGATTTTTTCGTTCCCATTATCAACGGGAGGCACCACAATCTGTGCCTACCAATATAATTGAATGTATTAAAATTATTAGAATAATATAAAGAGGATATACAGTATATGGCACAGAATGTGTCATAAGTATCCTCTTTGTATTATATTAATCATTAATGACAGGGGAGGCACTGCCTCCCCTGAATGCACATCCCTATTATATATAATAAAGAGTTAGATAGTTATTGGTATACTGTATGTGTATATATATATATTATATATATATATACACAATAGAAAGCTTTAAGGCATGTGTCTAGCAACTTGACACAACTCCCATCACAACTCTCAGTAGCAGATGACTGCTAGACACAGATGCAGCCTCAGTTCTCCCCCAGCCAGTGCCATACTATGCATTGAGCAGTTCCCCACTCTCTGTGTCCTGTCTGGCAACTCTCCACTTGTGAGGGGTGGGGGGGGGGGGACAGAAAATGGACAGATGGGGGAGAAGAGGGAAGCAGAGATGAGAGAAATGGGGTGGAGGATAGGGACAGAGGTGAAAGATAAGGGTGGGTGGAGCGGGCGACTGATGAAGAAGAGACAGAAAGGGCAAGAGATAGAGGAGGGACAGAGATGAGAGAGACAAGAGAGGGAAGGTTTGGTTTTGGAGAAGGTGTGGTGAGGGACAGAGATAGGAATGTAGAGCTGGCACCACACCCCATGCAATAACCACATGACACACTACCACAACACCTCTAAACCCTCCTCAACCTTATCCCGCCCAAAGGAGGGTGGGGAGGAAAGAGAGCTGAGACAGAAGGGATTGGAGGACAGACAACAGATTGGGGTGACAGTGATGACAGAGACGGGGGCAGGGATTTAGATGCAAGAGGCACAGGGGAGTGGCCACACTACCTAGCAAATAATGGCTAAAAAATATTTATATATATTTTTGACCACCACTCAGCTTCAAAACATATGTTACCATGCTTAGGTGCTGTCCCAGGATACAGAATGTAAGAATATACAGCTGAGGGCAGGTGGCACTCACAGGATGATTACATAGCCCAAAAAAATTCAAACAGGTAGTCAATTAAATAGCTGACGTTTCAGTCTCTCTTTATTGAGACATTCCTCAGGGATCACACATATAAACAATAAAACTAATTTAAATACATCATATACTCACTAGTGATGAGCGGGTTCACAACCGAACCCCCCCGAACTTCACCCTTTTTACACGGGTCCGTGCCATACTCGGATTCTCCCATATGGCTCGGGTAACCCGAACGCGCCCGAACGTCATCATCCCGCTGTCGGATTCTCTCGAGATTCGGATTCTAAATAAGCAGCTGCGCGTCGCCGCCATTTTCACTCGTGCATTGGAAATGTTAGGGAGAGGACGTGGCTGGCGTCCTCTCCGTTATTGTTGAACTTGATTGTGCTGTGCACTATTGCTTAATTGTGGGGAGGGCTGGGGAGCAGCTGTATATAGGAGGAGTACAGTGCAGAGTTTTGCTGATCAGTGACCACCAGTTATCCGTTCTCTGCCTGAAAAAAACGCTCCATATCTGTGCTCACAGTGTGCTGCATATATCTGTGCTCACACTGCTTAATTGTGGGGACTGGGGAGCAGCTGTATTATATAGCAGGAGTACAGTGCAGAGTTTTGCTGACAGTGACCACCAGTATACGTTGTCTGCCTGAAAAAACACTCCATATCTGTGCTTAGTGTGCTGCTTTATTGTGGGTACTGGGGACCACCAGTATAATATTATATAGGAGGAGTACAGTGCAGAGTTTTGCTGACCAGTGACCACCAGTATATAATATATAGCATTACGGTACAGTAGGCCACTGCTGTACCTACCTCTGTGTCGTCATTAAGTATACTATCCATCTATATTCTATACCTGTGGTGCATTTTAGTTTTGCAGTTTGCTGACACAGTGACCACCAGTATACTATATATAGCAGTACGGAAGGCCACTGCTGTACCTACCTCTGTGTCGTCATTAAGTATACTATCCATCTACATTCTATACCTGTGGTGCATTTTAGTTTTGCAGTTTGCTGACACAGTGACCACCAGTATACTATATATAGCAGTACGGAAGACCACTGCTGTACCTACCTCTGTGTCGTCATTCATTAAGTATACTATCCATCTACATTCTATACCTGTGGTGCATTTTAGTTTTGCAGTTTGCTGACACAGTGACCACCAGTATACTATAGCAGTACGGAAGGCCACTGCTGTACCTACCTCTGTGTCGTCATTCATTAAGTATACTATCCATCTACATTCTATACCTGTGGTGCATTTTAGTTTTGCAGTTTGCTGACACAGTGACCACCAGTATACTATATATAGCAGTACGGTACGGAAGGCCACTGCTGTACCTACCTCTGTGTCGTCATTCATTAAGTATACTATCCATCTACATTCTATATCTGTGGTGCATTTTAGTTTTGCAGTTTGCTGACACAGTGACCACCAGTATACTATATATAGCAGTACGGAAGGCCACTGCTGTACCTACCTCTGTGTCGTCATTAAGTATACTATCCATCTACATTCTATACCTGTGGTGCATTTTAGTTTTGCAGTTTGCTGACACAGTGACCACCAGTATACTATATATAGCAGTACGGTACAGAAGGCCACTGCTGTACCTACCTCTGTGTCGTCATTCATTAAGTATACTATCCATCTACATTCTATACCTGTGGTGCATTTTAGTTTTGCAGTTTGCTGACACAGTGACCACCAGTATACTATATATAGCAGTACGGTACGGAAGGCCACTGCTGTACCTACCTCTGTGTCGTCATTAAGTATACTATCCATCTACATTCTATACCTGTGGTGCATTTTAGTTTTGCTGCTTGCTGACACAGTGACCACCAGTATACTATATATAGCAGTACGGAAGGCCACTGCTGTACCTACCTCTATGTCGTCATTAAGTATACTATCCATCTACATTCTATACCTGTGGTGCATTTTAGTTTTGCAGTTTGCTGACACAGTGACCACCAGTATACTATATATAGCAGTACGGAAGGCCACTGCTGTACCTACCTCTGTGTCGTCATTAAGTATACTATCCATCTACATTCTATACCTGTGGTGCATTTTAGTTTTGCAGTTTGCTGACACAGTGACCACCAGTATACTATATATAGCAGTACGGAAGGCCACTGCTGTACTTACCTCTGTGTCGTCATTAAGTATACTATCCATCTACATTCTATACCTGTGGTGCGCATTTTTTTTTCTTTGCATCATGTGCTGTTTGGGGACTATTTTTTTGAAGTGCCATCCTGCCTGACACTGCAGTGCCACTACTAGATGGGCCAGGTGTTTATGTCGGCCACTTGTGTCACTTAGCTTAGTCACACAGCGACCTTGGTGTGCCTCTTTTTTTCTTTGCATCATGTGCTGTTTGGGGACTATTTTTTTGAAGTGCCATCCTGCCTGACACTGCAGTGCCACTCCTAGATGGGCCAGGTGTTTATGTCGGCCACTTGTGTCGCTTAGCTTAGTCACACAGCGACCTTGGTGCGCCTCTTTTTTTCTTTGCATCGTGTACTGTTCGGGGACTATTTTTTTGAAGTGCCATCCTGCCTGACACTGCAGTGCCACTCCTAGATGAGCCAGGTGTTTGTGTCGGCCACTTGTGTCGCTTAGCTTAGTCACACAGCGACCTTGGTGCGCCTCTTTTTTCTTTGCATCATGTGCTGTTTGGGGACTATTTTTTTGAAGTGCCATCCTGCCTGACACTGCAGTGCCACTCCTAGACGGGCCAGGTGTTTATGTCGGCCACTTGTGTCGCTTAGCTTAGTCACACAGCGACCTTGGTGCGCCTCTTTTTTCTTTGCATCATGTGCTGCTTGGGGACTATTTTTTTGAAGTGCCATCCTGCCTGACACTGCAGTGCCACTCCTATATGGGCCAGGTGTTTGTGTCGGCCACTTGTGTCGCTTAGCTTAGTCACACAGCGACCTTGGTGCGCCTCTTTTTTTCATTGCATCATGTGCTGTTTGGGGACAATTTTTTTGAAGTGCCATCCTGCCTGACACTGCAGTGCCACTCCTAGATGGGCCAGGTGTTTGTGTCGGCCACTTGTGTCGCTTAGCTTAGTCACACAGCGACCTTGGTGCGCCTCTTTTTTTCTTTGCATCATGTGCTGTTTGGGGACTATTTTTTTTGAAGTGCCATCCTGCCTGACACTGCAGTGCCACTCCTAGATGGGCCAGGTGTTTATGTCGGCCACTTGTGTCGCTTAGCTTAGTCACACAGCGACCTTGGTGCACCTCTTTTTTTCTTTGCATCATGTGCTGCTTGGGGACTATTTTTTTGAAGTGCCATCCTGCCTGACACTGCAGTGCCACTCCTAGATGGGCCAGGTGTTTGTGTCGGCCACTTGTGTCGCTTAGCTTAGTCACACAGCGACCTTGGTGTGCCTCTTTTTCTTCTTTGCATCATGTGCTGTTTGGGGACTATTTTTTTGAAGTGCCATCCTGCCTGACACTGCAGTGCCACTCCTAGATGGGCCAGGTGTTTGTGTCGGCCACTTGTGTCGCTTAGCTTAGTCACACAGCGACCTTTGTGCGCCTCTTTTTTTCTTTGCATCATGTGCTGTTTGGGGACTATTTTTTTGAAGTGCCATCCTGCCTGACACTGCAGTGCCACTCCTATATGGGCCAGGTGTTTGTGTCGGCCACTTGTGTCGCTTAGCTTAGTCACACAGCGACCGTGGTGCGCCTCTTTTTTTCTTTGCATCATGTGCTGTTTGGGGACTATTTTTTTTTAAGTGCCATCCTGCCTGACACTGCAGTGCCACTCCTAGATGGGCCAGGTGTTTATGTCGGCCACTTGTGTCGCTTAGCTTAGTCACACAGCGACCTTGGTGCGCCTCTTATTTTCTTTGCATCATGTGCTGCTTGGGGACTATTTTTTTGAAGTGCCATCCTGCCTGACACTGCAGTGCCACTCCTAGATGGGCCAGGTGTTTGTGTCGGCCACTTGTGTCGCTTAGCTTAGTCACACAGCGACCTTGGTGTGCCTCTTTTTTTCTTTGCATCATGTGCTGTTTGGGGACTATTTTTTTGAAGTGCCATCCTGCCTGACACTGCAGTGCCACTCCTAGATGGGCCAGGTGTTTGTGTCGGCCACTTGTGTCGCTTAGCTTAGTCACACAGCGACCTTGGTGCGCCTCTTTTTTTCTTTGCATTATGTGCTGTTTGGGGACTATTTTTTTGAAGTGCCATCCTGCCTGACACTGCAGTGCCACTCCTAGATGGGCCAGGTGTTTGTGTCGGCCACTTGTGTCGCTTAGCTTAGTCACACAGCGACCTTGGTGCGCCTCTTTTTTTCTTTGCATCATGTGCTGTTTGAGGACAATTTTTTTGAAGTGCCATCCTGCCTGACACTGCAGTGCCACTCCTAGATGGGCCAGGTGTTTATGTCGGCCACTTGTGTCGCTTAGCTTAGTCACACAGCGACCTTGGTGCGCCTCTTTTTTTCTTTGCATCATGTGCTGTTTGGGGACTATTTTTTTGAAGTGCCATCCTGCCTGACACTGCAGTGCCACTCCTAGATGGGCCAGGTGTTTGTGTCGGCCACTTGTGTCGCTTAGCTTAGTCACACAGCGACTTTGGTGCGCCTCTTTTTTTCTTTGCATCATGTGCTGTTTGGGGACAATTTTTTGGAAGTGCCATCCTGCCTGACACTGCAGTGCCACTCCTAGATGGGCCAGGTGTTTGTGTCGGCCACTTGTGTCGCTTAGCTTAGTCACACAGTGACCTTGGTGCGCCTCTTTTTTTCTTTGCATCATGTGCTGTTTGGGGACTATTTTTTTGAAGTGCCATCCTGCCTGACACTGCAGTGCCACTCCTAGATGGGCCAGGTGTTTATGTCGGCCACTTGTGTCGCTTAGCTTAGTCACACAGCGACCTTGGTGCGCCTCTTTTTTTCTTTGCATCATGTGCTGCTTGGGGACTATTTTTTTGAAGTGCCATCCTGCCTGACACTGCAGTGCCACTCCTAGATGGGCCAGGTGTTTGTGTCGGCCACTTGTGTCGCTTAGCTTAGTCACACAGCAACCTTGGTGTGCCTCTTTTTTTCTTTGCATCATGTGCTGTTTGGGGACAATTTTTTTGAAGTGCCATCCTGCCTGACACTGCAGTGCCTCTCCTAGATGGGCCAGGTGTTTATGTCGGCCACTTGTGTCGCTTAGCTTAGTCACACAGCGACCTTGGTGCGCCTCTTTTTTTCTTTGCATCATGTGCTGTTTGAGGACAATTTTTTTGAAGTGCCATCCTGCCTGACACTACAGTGCCACTCCTAGATGGGCCAGGTGTTTGTGTCGGCCACTTGGGTCGCTTAGCTTAGCCATCCAGCGACCTTGGTGCACCTCTTTTTTTCTGTGCATCATGTGCTGTTTTGGCACAATTTTTTTGAAGTGCCATCCTGTCTGACACTGCAGTGCCACTCCTAGATGGGCCAGGTGTTTGTGTCGGCCACTTGTGTCGCTTAGCTTAGCCATCCAGCGACCTCGGTGCAAATTTTAGGACTAAAAATAATATTGTGAGGTGTGAGGTGTTCAGAATAGACTGGAAATGAGTGGAAATTATGGTTATTGAGGTTAATAAAACTATGGGATCAAAATGACCCCCAAATTCTATGATTTAAGCTGTTTTTTAGGGTTTTTTGTAAAAAGCACCCGCATCCAAAACACACCCGAATCCGACAAAAAAATTTCGGTGAGGTTTTGCCAAAATGCGTCCGAATCCAAAACACGGCCGCGGAACCGAATCCAAAACCAAAACACAAAACCCGAAAAATGTCCGGTGCACATCACTAAATTACTCACACATATCATTGCATCTCAGTGTTATTGTTATTATAAGTGTTTATTAGATGTGTTATAAATTTGAATACATTTTTATTAATACTGACTCTACCTGGTTGGATATAGGGCCTGATTCAGAGTTGTATGATATTGCACAGCTGCAGGGAAGTGCAGGAAAGCAGCTGTGCAATACCGTACAGCTAATATGCTAATGCAGCAGGAGGCAGCCAATGTAAATAGACGCCTCCTGCCTGCTACTGTGGTCTGCTGATGGGTCTCAAGATGCACCATCGGATCACTCTGCGGAACCATCGGACATCAGACTAATCTTCATGTTACTCAGATTTCAATCTCAGATCCGCAGCCGAGATCAGTAAATCTGCGTTGCCAGACAAAGACACTGACTTCAGCACTCCCACAAAATGGAAGGAACCTGGGGGGTAATTCAGACCTGATTACTGGGTAGTGATTATTGCAGCCCTGCGATCAGATAGTCTGATAGCAAACTGATTTTGTGCAGTCTCAGCCAGAACTTACTCAGCCGCTGCGATCACATCAGCCTGTCCAGGACCGGAATTGATGTCAAGAACCCTCCCTGCAAACGTATGGATACACCTGCGTTTTTCCAAACACTCCCTGAAAATGGTCAGTTGCCACCCACAAACACTCTCTTCCTGTCAATCTCCTTGTGATCACCCGTGCAAACGGATCCGTCACACAAACCCATCGCTGAGCTGCGATCCACTTTGTAGTCGTGCAAAACTGCACAGCAGTAATCAGGTCTGAATCGCCCCCCTGGTCACTGCACTTCCCTGCCCCTTCCCCACCTCCAATTGCCCTGAGCCAGTCAATCAGGCTGGGGCAAAGAGGACACTATGTGTGAGGACACAGGACCTGTTCTGTTTTTGTCCATCTACTATTATATTATATTATTTGGCTGCTAATGACAGCGATTAAAGCTTGTACTCAGATTAAGCATATGCATTGTGAGATCCATAGGAGGCAAAAAGATCTAAATGGATGCCTCTTCACACTCTGAAACCTCTTTCCATTAGAAAGAGCAAGCTAAAGACATCTAATCATGATATTAGCGTAAAGCTCCAAAATTGTTAGTGCCTAATTCTGAGTCAGACGCAGAGGTGGCCATGTGTTCTGGTCTTTTCTGGCGTACAGCCCTCCGCTAGACTGAGACACTCAGTATCAGAGAAAACCCACAAATTGCGGGATTTTGCAGAAATGGGTGCGGGGTCTAATGGGATGTCATGCCATTAGGCCCCGCCCCTGAAGTTGCCTGCACCGCCTCCTCTCCGGGCTTATCCCAGAGTGGAGTCCTACAAAGTAGTTAAGTATGGTGCAGATTCATTACATACATATATAGATACATCTACAGATGGACTACTAATTTGATATGCGACTATCGAGTGACGGTGTGCATCTGCCTCATTTCAAGGAAGCAGCAGTGGGGACCTACAATCAAAATCCCGACGGTCAAAATAGCGAAACCATTGACCGATGATCAAAATACCGACAAGTCAAAATAGCGTCATTTAAAATACCGACAAGATCGTAATACTGACACAGGTCAAAAAGTCAACTTGAGTTTTTCCTGATTGTTTCATTGAAACCGACTTGTTCATACTTTACCCTGTGGATCTGGAGGGGGAATATAATAGCGTGCCAAGCGCAGCGAGGCACCGTGCCCGAAGTGCTTGGCATGCAACGGAATGCGGTATACATAAACGGTGTCCATGTCGACCTATGTCGATATACACACCAAAAAACAATTAAAAGCTCTTGTTGTCTTTTTGACCTGTCGACATTTTAAATGTTGGTATTTTGACCTTGTCGGGATTTTGACCGTCGGTCAGTTGTTGTTGGGATTTTGACTGTCGGGATTTTGATTGTAGGTATTTCATACCGATCCCGCAGCAGTGACAGCAAAACCAACCGCATTTGAATGAACCCCCGTTTTGTTAGAAAATACCAATGATTGTTATTATAACCAATCAAATATTAACTAACTGACATGTAATAGGTTGCAAACAAGGGAGGATTTATCAAACTTCTGAGAAATATAAAGCAAAGAAAGATAAAGTACAAACCAATCAACTCCTGTTATTTTTCAAACACAGCCTGTAACATGACAGTCAGAAGCTGGTTGGTTAGTACTTTATCTAGCTTCACTTTATCTCTCTCCAAGCTATGATAAATCTCCCCAATAATTTCTTTTTTTTTTTAAGTACAGTAACTAAGTCCTGCTCTATAAACATTTAACAATTACATATACAAAATTATAAAATACACAATTGTAATTATACTGCACATCTCATCACATTTGAACTTATGCTAGTTTGTAGGTTTTAGTAATAGGTATTGCTGCAGTTACACGAGGTGTACTGCGGCTCCGTTGTTCCCTACATTTATCTCTGCTCACTGCTGCACAGTAATCTGATATGATCTGAGAGACAGTGATACTCACACCACTTCCTCACACTAGCAACCCTGGTGGTTACACAGAATATCCTCTTATCTGTGGTTTGATAATTAAATGAGATTAACCCAAGATCTCTTCCTCTTTACAGTTTATCCATCTGAGGTGTAATAACTACAAACAATATAAGCAGAAATAATTGTCCTCACTTGTCTAAATGTGTACAGATTAAATACAGTTTGGGCAAAACCAGTGGTACATCTATAATTGGTGCATGTGTGTGATGCACACAGGCCCCTGGGTCCAGAGGGGCCCACACCCAGGAGCGTGACTAGGGTTTTTGGAGCCCAGGGCAAGGAGAAGAGTGGCAAACCCCCCCCCCCCCCCCCAAAAAAAAAAAGCCATAAAATCATCTATGTGTGCGCGCCTCTGAAAATTGGGTGTGGCCACGCACCAGAAGGGGTGTGGTCACATACCAGAAGGGGCATGGCCAGTGAAAATGGGGCATGCCAACATGACTATCACCTATAACCTGTGTTGCCTCTCAGCACACTATCACCTCCCCCTGCGTCGTCTTTCAGCACACTGTCACCTACCCCTTGGGTCGTCTCTCAGCACACTATCACCTACCCCTTGTGTCATCTCTCAGCACACTATAACCTACCCCTTGTGTCATCTCTCAGCACACCTTCATTCAGTTTTTGCACATTACGGCAGTAGAGTCCCCTATTTACACAGTACACAGGCAGAGACCCTTTTTTACACTGTATGCAGGCAGAGTCCCCTTTTTACACAGTACGCAGGCAGAGTCCCTTTTTTACACAGTACGCAGGCAAAGTCCCCTTTTTACACCGTATGCAGGCAGAGTCCCCTTTTTACACAGTACACAGGCAGGGTCCATTTTTAACACAGTACACAGGCAGAGTCCCCTTTTTACACAGTACACAGGCAGGGTCCATTTTTAACACAGTACACAGGCAGAGTCCCCTTTTTACACAGTACGCAAGCAAAGTCCCCTATTTACACAGTACGCAGGCAGAGTCCCCTTTTTACTAGAGATGAGCGCCTGAAATTTTTCGGGTTTTGTGTTTTGGTTTTGGGTTCGGTTCCGCGGCCGTGTTTTGGGTTCGACCGCATTTTGGCAAAACCTCACCGAATTTTTTTTGTCGGATTCGGGTGTGTTTTGGATTCGGGTGTTTTTTTAAAAAAACACTAAAAAACAGCTTAAATCATAGAATTTGGGGGTCATTTTGATCCCATATTATTATTAACCTCAAAAACCATAATTTCCACTCATTTTCAGTATATTCTGAATACCTCACACCTCACAATATTATTTTTAGTCCTAAAATTTGCACCAAGGTCACTGGATGACTAAGCTAAGCGACACTAGTGGCCGACACAAACACCTGGCCCATCTAGGAGTGGCACTGCAGTGTCACGCAGGATGTCCCTTCCAAAAACCCTCCCCAATCAGCACATGACGCAAAGAAAAAAAGAGGCGCAATGAGGTAGCTGACTGTGTGAGTAAGATAAGCGACCCTAGTGGCCGACACAAACACCGGGCCCATTTAGGAGTGGCACTGCAGTGTCACGCAGGATGTCCCTTCCAAAAAACCCTCCCCAATCAGCACATGACGCAAAGAAAAAAAGAGGCGCAATGAGGTAGCTGACTGTGTGAGTAAGATTAGCGACCCTAGTGGCCGACACAAACACCGGGCCCATTTAGGAGTGGCACTGCAGTGTCACGCAGGATGTCCCTTCCAAAAAACCCTCCCCAATCAGCACATGACGCAAAGAAAAAAAGAGGCGCAATGAGGTAGCTGACTGTGTGAGTAAGATTAGCGACCCTAGTGGCCGACACAAACACCGGGCCCATTTAGGAGTGGCACTGCAGTGTCACGCAGGATGTCCCTTCCAAAAAACCCTCCCCAATCAGCACATGACGCAAAGAAAAAAAGAGGCGCAATGAGGTAGCTGACTGTGTGAGTAAGATTAGCGACCCTAGTGGCCGACACAAACACCGGGCCCATTTAGGAGTGGCACTGCAGTGTCACGCAGGATGTCCCTTCCAAAAAACCCTCCCCAATCAGCACATGACGCAAAGAAAAAAAGAGGCGCAATGAGGTAGCTGACTGTGTGAGTAAGATTAGCGACCCTAGTGGCCGACACAAACACCGGGCCCATTTATGAGTGGCACTGCAGTGTCACGCAGGATGTCCCTTCCAAAAAACCCTCCCCAATCAGCACATGACGCAAAGAAAAAAAGAGGCGCAATGAGGTAGCTGACTGTGTGAGTAAGATTAGCGACCCTAGTGGCCGACACAAACACCGGGCCCATTTAGGAGTGGCACTGCAGTGTCACGCAGGATGTCCCTTCCAAAAAACCCTCCCCAATCAGCACATGACGCAAAGAAAAAAAGAGGCGCAATGAGGTAGCTGACTGTGTGAGTAAGATTAGCGACCCTAGTGGCCGACACAAACACCGGGCCCATTTAGGAGTGGCACTGCAGTGTCACGCAGGATGTCCCTTCCAAAAAACCCTCCCCAATCAGCACATGACGCAAAGAAAAAAAGAGGCGCAATGAGGTAGCTGACTGTGTGAGTAAGATTAGCGACCCTAGTGGCCGACACAAACACCGGGCCCATTTAGGAGTGGCACTGCAGTGTCACGCAGGATGTCCCTTCCAAAAAACCCTCCCCAATCAGCACATGACGCAAAGAAAAAAAGAGGCGCAATGAGGTAGCTGACTGTGTGAGTAAGATTAGCGACCCTAGTGGCCGACACAAACACCGGGCCCATTTAGGAGTGGCACTGCAGTGTCACGCAAGATGTCCCTTCCAAAAAACCCTCCCCAATCAGCACATGACGCAAAGAAAAAAAGAGGCGCAATGAGGTAGCTGACTGTGTGAGTAAGATTAGCGACCCTAGTGGCCGACACAAACACCGGGCCCATTTAGGAGTGGCACTGCAGTGTCACGCAGGATGTCCCTTCCAAAAAACCCTCCCCAAACAGCACATGACGCAAAGAAAAATAAAAGAAAAAAGAGGTGCAAGATGGAATTGTCCTTGGGCCCTCCCACCCACCCTTATGTTGTATAAACAAAACAGGACATGCACACTTTAACCAACCCATCATTTCAGTGACAGGGTCTGCCACACGACTGTGACTGATATGACGGGTTGGTTTGGACCCCCCCCAAAAAAGAAGCAATTAATCTCTCCTTGCACAAACTGGCTCTACAGAGGCAAGATGTCCACCTCATCATCACCCTCCGATATATCACCGTGTACATCCCCCTCCTCACAGATTATCAATTCGTCCCCACTGGAATCCACCATCTCAGCTCCCTGTGTACTTTGTGGAGGCAATTGCTGCTGGTCAATGTCTCCGCGGAGGAATTGATTATAATTCATTTTAATGAACATCATCTTCTCCACATTTTCTGGATGTAACCTCGTACGCCGATTGCTGACAAGGTGAGCGGCGGCACTAAACACTCTTTCGGAGTACACACTTGTGGGAGGGCAACTTAGGTAGAATAAAGCCAGTTTGTGCAATGGCCTCCAAATTGCCTCTTTTTCCTGCCAGTATAAGTATGGACTGTGTGACGTGCCTACTTGGATGCGGTCACTCATATAATCCTCCACCATTCTTTCAATGGTGAGAGAATCATATGCAGTGACAGTAGACGACATGTCCGTAATCGTTGTCAGGTCCTTCAGTCCGGACCAGATGTCAGCATCAGCAGTCGCTCCAGACTGCCCTGCATCACCGCCAGCGGGTGGGCTCGGAATTCTGAGCCTTTTCCTCGCACCCCCAGTTGCGGGAGAATGTGAAGGAGGAGATGTTGACAGGTCGCGTTCCGCTTGACTTGACAATTTTCTCACCAGCAGGTCTTTCAACCCCAGCAGACTTGTGTCTGCCGGAAAGAGAGATCCAAGGTAGGCTTTAAATCTAGGATCGAGCACGGTGGCCAAAATGTAGTGCTCTGATTTCAACAGATTGACCACCCGTGAATCCTTGTTAAGCGAATTAAGGGCTCCATCCACAAGTCCCACATGCCTAGCGGAATCGCTCCGTGTTAGCTCCTCCTTCAATGTCTCCAGCTTCTTCTGCAAAAGCCTGATGAGGGGAATGACCTGACTCAGGCTGGCAGTGTCTGAACTGACTTCACGTGTGGCAAGTTCAAAGGGCATCAGAACCTTGCACAACGTTGAAATCATTCTCCACTGCGCTTGAGACAGGTGCATTCCACCTCCTATATCGTGCTCAATTGTATAGGCTTGAATGGCCTTTTGCTGCTCCTCCAATCTCTGAAGCATATAGAGGGTTGAATTCCACCTCGTTACCACTTCTTGCTTCAGATGATGGCAGGGCAGGTTCAGTAGTTTTTGGTGGTGCTCCAGTCTTCTGTACGTGGTGCCTGTACGCCGAAAGTGTCCCGCAATTTTTCTGGCCACCGACAGCATCTCTTGCACGCCCCTGTCGTTTTTTAAATAATTCTGCACCACCAAATTCAAGGTATGTGCAAAACATGGGACGTGCTGGAATTTGCCCATATTTAATGCACACACAATATTGCTGGCGTTGTCCGATGCCACAAATCCACAGGAGAGTCCAATTGGGGTAAGCCATTCTGCGATGATCTTCCTCAGTTGCCGTAAGAGGTTTTCAGCTGTGTGCGTATTCTGGAAAGCGGTGATACAAAGCGTAGCCTGCCTAGGAAAGAGTTGGCGTTTGCGAGATGCTGCTACTGGTGCCGCCGCTGCTGTTCTTGCGGCGGGAGTCCATACATCTACCCAGTGGGCTGTCACAGTCATATAGTCCTGACCCTGCCCTGCTCCACTTGTCCACATGTCCGTGGTTAAGTGGACATTGGGTACAACTGCATTTTTTAGGACACTGGTGAGTCTTTTTCTGACGTCCGTGTACATTCTCGGTATCGCCTGCCTACAGAAGTGGAACCTAGATGGTATTTGGTAACGGGGGCACACTGCCTCAATAAATTGTCTAGTTCCCTGTGAACTAACGGCGGATACCGGACGCACGTCTAACACCAACATAGTTGTCAAGGACTCAGTTATCCGCTTTGCAACAGGATGACTGCTGTGATATTTCATCTTCCTCGCAAAGGACTGTTGGACAGTCAATTGCTTACTGGAAGTAGTACAAGTGGGCTTACGACTTCCCCTCTGGGATGACCATCGACTCCCAGCAGCAACAACAGCAGCGCCAGCAGCAGTAGGCGTTACACGCAAGGATGCATCGGAGGAATCCCAGGCAGGATTGCCAGTGACATGGCCTGCAGGACTATTGGCATTCCTGGGGAAGGAGGAAATTGACACTGAGGGAGTTGGTGGGGTGGTTTGCGTGAGCTTGGTTACAAGAGGAAGGGATTTACTGGTCAGTGGACTGCTTCTGCTGTCGGCCCAAGTTTTTGAACTTGTCACTGACTTATTATGAATGCGCTGCAGGTGACGTATAAGGGAGGATGTTCCGAGGTGGTTAACGTCCTTACCCCTACTTATTACAGCTTGACAAAGGCAACACACGGCTTGACACCTGTTGTCCGCATTTCTGGTGAAATACTTCCACACCGAAGAGCTGATTTTTTTGGTATTTTCACCAGGCATGTCAACGGCCCTATTCCTCCCACGGACAACAGGTGTCTCCCCGGGTGCCTGACTTAAACAAACCACCTCACCATCAGAATCCTCCTGGTCAATTTCCTCCCCAGCGCCAGCAACACCCATATCCTCCTCATCCTGGTGTACTTCAACACTGACATCTTCAATCTGACTATCAGGAACTGGACTGCGGGTGCTCCTTCCAGCACTTGCAGGGGGCGTGCAAATGGTGGAAGGCGCATGCTCTTCACGTCCAGTGTTGGGAAGGTCAGGCATCGCAACCGACACAATTGGACTCTCCTTGTGGATTTGGGATTTCGAAGAACGCACAGTTCTTTGCGGTGCTACTGCTTTTGCCAGCTTGAGTCTTTTCATTTTTCTAGCGAGAGGCTGAGTGCCTCCATCCTCATGTGAAGCTGAACCACTAGCCATGAACATAGGCCAGGGCCTCAGCCGTTCCTTGCCACTCCGTGTGGTAAATGGCATATTGGCAAGTTTACGCTTCTCCTCCGACAATTTTATTTTAGGTTTTGGAGTCCTTTTTTTACTGATATTTGGTGTTTTGGATTTGACATGCTCTGTACTATGACATTGGGCATCGGCCTTGGCAGACGACGTTGCTGGCATTTCATCGTCTCGGCCATGACTAGTGGCAGCAGCTTCAGCACGAGGTGGAAGTGGATCTTGATCTTTCCCTAATTTTGGAACCTCAACATTTTTGTTCTCCATATTTTAATAGGCACAACTAAAAGGCACCTCAGGTAAACAATGGAGATGGATGGATACTAGTATACAATTATGGACGGACTGCCGAGTGCCGACACAGAGGTAGCCACAGCCGTGAACTACCGTACTGTGTCTGCTGCTAATATAGACTGGTTGATAAAGAGATGTCGTAGTATGTATGTATGAAGAAGAAAGAAAAAAAAACCACGGTTAGGTGGTATACAATTATGGACGGACTGCCGAGTGCCGACACAGAGGTAGCCACAGCCGTGAACTACCGTACTGTACTGTGTCTGCTGCTAATATAGACTGGTTGATAAAGAGATGTAGTAGTATGTATGTATAAAGAAGAAAGAAAAAAAAACCACGGGTAGGTCGTATACAATTATGGACGGACTGCCGAGTGCCGACACAGAGGTAGCCACAGCCGTGAACTACCGTACTGTACTGTGTCTGCTGCTAATATAGACTGGTTGATAAAGAGATGTCGTAGTATGTATGTATGAAGAAGAAAGAAAAAAAAACCACGGTTAGGTGGTATACAATTATGGACGGACTGCCGAGTGCCGACACAGAGGTAGCCACAGCCGTGAACTACCGTACTGTACTGTGTCTGCTGCTAATATAGACTGGTTGATAAAGAGATGTCGTAGTATGTATGTATAAAGAAGAAAGAAAAAAAAACCACGGTTAGGTGGTATACAATTATGGACGGACTGCCGAGTGCCGACACAGAGGTAGCCACAGCCGTGAACTACCGTACTGTACTGTGTCTGCTGCTAATATAGACTGGTTGATAAAGAGATGTCGTAGTATGTATGTATGAAGAAGAAAGAAAAAAAAACCACGGTTAGGTGGTATACAATTATGGACGGACTGCCGAGTGCCGACACAGAGGTAGCCACAGCCGTGAACTACCGTACTGTACTGTGTCTGCTGCTAATATAGACTGGTTGATAAAGAGATGTCGTAGTATGTATGTATAAAGAAGAAAGAAAAAAAAAACCACGGTTAGGTGGTATACAATTATGGACGGACTGCCGAGTGCCGACACAGAGGTAGCCACAGCCGTGAACTACCGTACTGTACTGTGTCTGCTGCTAATATAGACTGGTTGATAAAGAGATGTAGTAGTATGTATGTATAAAGAAGAAAGAAAAAAAAACCACGGGTAGGTGGTATACAATTATGGATGGACTGCCGAGTGCCGACACAGAGGTAGCTACAGCCGTGAACTACCGTACTGTGTCTGCTGCGACTGGATGATAAATAATGATATAAAAAATATATATATATCACTACTGCAGCCGGACAGGTATATATATTATATAATGACGGACCTGCTGGACACTGTCTGTCAGCAGAATGAGTTTTTTATAGAATAAAAAAAAAAACACCACACAAGTGAAGTCACACGACGAGTGTTTAACTTTTTCAGGCAATCACAATATAGTATACTACTAACTATACTGGTGGTCAGTGTGGTCAGGTCACTGGTCAGTCACACTGGCAGTGGCACTCCTGCAGCAAAAGTGTGCACTGTTTAATTTTAATATAATATGTACTCCTGGCTCCTGCTATAACCTATAACTGGCACTGCAGTGCTCCCCAGTCTCCCCCACAATTATAAGCTGTGTGAGCTGAGCACAGTCAGATATATAATATATACATAGATGATGCAGCACACTGGGCTGAGCAGTGCACACAGATATGGTATGTGACTGTCTTGTACTCCTGGCACCTGCTATAACCTATAACTGGCACTGCAGTGCTCCCCAGTCTCCCCCACAATTATAAGCTGTGTGAGCTGAGCACAGTCAGATATATAATATATACATAGATGATGCAGGCATGCAGCACACTGGGCTGAGCAGTGCACACAGATATGGTATGTGACTGAGTCACTGTGTGTACCGTTTTTTTCAGGCAGAGAACGGATATATTAAATAAAACAACTGCACTGCTGGTGGTCACTGTGGTCAGTCACTAAACTCTGCACTCTCTTCTACAGTATCAGCCTCAGGTCAATCTCTCTCTCTCTCTCCTAATCTAAATGGAGAGGACGCCAGCCACGTCCTCTCCCTATCAATCTCAATGCACGTGTGAAAATGGCGGCGACGCGCGGCTCCTTATATAGAATCCGAGTCTCGCGAGAATCCGACAGCGTCATGATGACGTTCGGGCGCGCTCGGGTTAACCGAGCAAGGCGGGAAGATCCGAGTCGCTCGGACCCGTGAAAAAAAACATGAAGTTCGTGCGGGTTCGGATTCAGAGAAACCGAACCCGCTCATCTCTACTTTTTACACAGTACACAGGCAAAGTCCCCTATTTACACAGTATGCAGGCAGAGTCCCCTTTTTACACAATATGCAGGCAGAGTCTCTTTTTTACACAGTACACATAGTGCCAGATACACATTACCCACAGTGCCAGGTACACATTGCCCTACAGTGCCAGGTACACATTGCCCAACAGTGCCAGGTACACATTACTCCACACTGCCAGCTACACATTGCCCCACAGTGCCAGGTACACAAATGCCCCACAGTCCACGTACACATTGCCCCATAGTGCCAGATACATATTGCCCCACAGTGCCAGGTACACATTGCCCTACAGTGCCAAGTACACATTGCCCCACAGTGCAAGATACACATTACCCCATAGTGCCAGGTGCACATTGCCCCACAGTGCCAGATACATATTGCCCTACAGTGCCAGATACACAAATGCCCCACAGTGCCAGATACATTTTACACCACAGTGCCAGATATACATTGCCGAACAGTTGCCAGGACACATTGCCCCACAGTGCTAGATACATGACACCGGTTTGTTAGCCAATCAGAGCCGGTCTGTGAGCTCTGATTGGCTAACAAACCAATGAGACCAGCCCCACCGCCAGAGACCAGTCACCAGACAGACACTGAGCACATTGAGGGGCAGGAGTGGGAGAGGCGCTGCGCACTCCTTCCCTCATATTGCAGTGGGACAGGGGCAGAGAAACAGCGGGGGCGGGTGGGCATGATGCCCTGGCCACCGGTGGAGCCCCCCTCTTCTGGGCCTGCCAAGGCGCCTAGGGCATATACCCTGCTCGATTCCCCTTAGTTATGCCTCTGCCCACACCACGCATCTTGCACACATTTTTTAAATACTTACCTCTCCGGCGTCAAGCAACAGCAGCAGTGACAGTGACTCTGAGCAGTAGGCGGTGCGAAGGCCTCCAGGAAAATGTCACAGGAACCATTTTCATGCCATTTTGCACATGTAGGGAAACCTGCCGGGAAAATGGCCACAGTGCTATTTTTCCTGGAGACCTGCGTACCACCTAGTGCTCAGAGTCACTGCTGCTGCCTGCTAGGGAGGAGGAGGCCCAGACGGAGACTGCACATGGGGTACCCTCCTCTCTTAATACACGTGGGTAAAACACACAGTATATAGGACATATTAAAGAGCCTCATTTTATTTCAGCTATACAATACCACACAGTGGGGGATATTCAATTGTTTGAAAAGTCAGTTGGGTGTCTGTTTTCTCATATCTAATAGACAGGAAAAAACAGACACCAAACTGACTTTTCAGACATTTGAAATCCCCCCAGTATATGTGTAATACACACTGTCTCCTGGACACGCCTCTCCTGAACTTCGATGTTGTTAAGCAGAGGGATAGGGACCCTAAGATAACCCCCAAAACAAGTCACTACACATGAGGACAGTGACTGAAGTTTTATTAACTGGAGCAAAATGTCACGGTTTGGGGCGGCCCGCAGAAAATGCGGTCATCTCTGTCTGTCAATCAGGCAGAAGCAGTCGCGGTGCAAGAGAGGGCGACAACACTCTGTTTCCAGGGCGGAGACAGAGCACTCTGTTTCCAGGGCGGCACGAACGGGGGGGGAGGTGTTGGGGGCATGATCGTGGCGGCTGCATGATGCCGCCACTGCGGTCGGAAGATGGCGGTGGGCCTCCTGCGGGCACAGCTAAGCTGCGCTGGCAGGAGGCTACCTCTATTTCTGCTAACAATTTCTGCTTGTTGAAAGGAGGGGGAAATAGGCGGCGGTCAGCATGCTGGGTGGCCATAGCAGAATTTGCAATCCTTACTGATTTAGGCCGAAGGTCTTCTTTCTATTACTATAAGCCAGAGGTTCCCAAACTGTGTGCCGTGGCTACCTGGGGTGCCTCGGGACACTTGCAAGGGTGCCCTGGGTTGGTGGTCCAGGACCAATTCAAATTATTCATGGTCAATATAATAGGCAAAACCAGTGCTGGTGGCTGCCAGTCGTAAAATATGTGGCCAAACAGAAGCAAATCTTGTCCCTCACCACACAACTGACCCTAAGGATGACATATAAACGCGATCTACTTAATGTAATATTTATTTCTTAATTTCTCAATAAGAAATTTTTGGCCTAGGGGTGCCGTGAAAAAATTTCTGATATTCTAGGGTGCCGTGATTCAAAAAAGTTTGGAAACCACTGCTATAAGCCCTTTCAGACTAAGAGTCACTGTACTATACCAAATGTCCACAAGGTGGCAGGCAATGCAATTACAAGGTTCACTGTAATGCATCTAATGTTCACAAGGTTGGCGGGCTGTGCCTGTCTCATGGAGCCTGTGACACTGGGGTGAAACATTGCACAGACATGTACTTCACTCTCCTGTTGGTCCCATCCTTGCTCTTCTCACAGTCCTTAGCTGGTAGACTGGCTGGTACTAGCTGGCTGGTTGTTATTTGCTGACTGGCTGTTACTGGCTGTCTCACCCTCTCTGGTACTGGTGAGTTGACCCACTCTGTCTGCTCCTCACAGTCTCTCTCTCTACTGGTGGGGTAACAAGGGTGTAGGGCAGTGGTTCTCAAGCTGCGTGCTTAGGCACCCTGAGTTGCCTCGGCGTACTTGCAGGGGTTCCCTGGGTTGATGGTCCAGGACCAATTCAAATTATTTATGGTCAATGTAATAGGCAAATCCAGTGCTGGTGGCTGTCAATCAAAAAATATTTGGGCAAACAGAAGCGAATCCTATCCTCCACCCCTTAACTGAACCTAAGGATGACATACAGTATAAACACAATTAACTTAATTTAATATTTCTTTCTAAATTTCTCAATAAGAAACTTTTGGCCTAGGGGTGCCTTGAAAATAAATTCAGATATTCTAGGGCTCTGTGATTCAAAAAAGTTTGGGAACCACTAGTGTAGAGGCTGGATGCGCCTGTCTAGGCTGACCATATTATCCCTTTAACCTGGGACACTCATAACTTACACAGGTTCTGTGGGTGGCTGACTACAAGCCTGCATGTCACCTGGTTTTAAGCAGCCACAGAACCTGTGTAATTCATGAGTGTCCCAGGTTAAAGGGATAACATGGTCAGCCTACGCCTGTCTCCCCTGACATGGGAGGTTCTACCTCACCTGCAGGTTGATGGCTGTTCCTACTGCTACTTTTAATGGCTTACTATGGTCGCTGGTCCTGTATATAGCTGACAGGCCAGGTTAAGGTTTGTGGGGGTGTAATAACAGGAAAAGGGAACGGTAAGTATTAGAGTGTCAGTTATACTGTAGATGTCGGTGTATGTATCTGTTTCACGTGTACCACAGATGTCAGTCTCTTCCACACCTCACCGATGGATCCTAGGCAGAAGGATGGAGAAATCCCCAAAGACCCCCCAAATAGTCACCACACATGAGGACGGTGACTTTACATTTATTTAGCAGGAAGATGATGGATCACCGCTAGAAATTCAACTTCAATTTAGAGTTGAGTGGGATTAGTGGATTACAAGCAGATAGGTTCACATGAAATAACAGGTATAATATTGTAGTCACCAATTATGCATAACATTGGAAATGTGACGGCAAAAAAATGCAGTTCATGTAAAACAGAAAACCAAGATTGAAAGCGCTGGCAAACTGTATATTTATATAAAATTATTTGTATTTTTATAATTATTTTATTGTCTAATCCAATTTAAAACATATATCAGCAGAATATTATTGAAATAACTTTTTCACACTTCCCTAAACAATCATCTCTATGTGCCCTTTTCTGAGTCACAAAGACCAGTCAGGTGGATATTACCTATCTGCATATGGTTTTTAATGTATCTCCTCAATCTTTGGGAGTCGGAAAAAAGCTACAACTGTTTCCACTCTGCAACACAGTTACTATTCACAATACAGTTATGTATTACAGTATAGCAAAAGTAGTTCAAGCTTGTCTAGACAAATTAGGTACTCTTTTATCTGAAAAAATGAAGGTGGTTTGTACTCGCTTTTCTTTATCCACAATACTGCAATGTTGTTGTTAATTAAAAGATCAGAAAACAGTTCTGTCGCCAGCAATCAGTTAGACTCAGGCTTTACTTAGCACATTAAACAGCGGCATGTTGAAGTCCTTAATTGCAGAGCAAAAGAGTGAATTGTAGCATATTCATTGTTCTTTCAATATTAAAACATGGCCATGTTATAAATTAAAATCAAATTACCACGTCCGTCCTCTGTTCGTTAGGGGATACTGATCTGTAGACTCCCGGCTATGGTAGCTAATTCCTTTCAGATGAGCCGTGTAAGGAGATCTACATTCAGTTCCACATCTGATGGTGAGAGGTTAAGGTTCGTGTGGGGTTCCGCTGATAACGCTTAAAACGCGTTTCTCCGCCTTCACAAACCGTTGGCGACTTCCTCAGTTAGTGAATACACTTAGCGTCCTGGAGCTCTTTTTATTTCACATTTTCACGGTGCACGCATGCGCAGACCACTTGTATTCGAAGCCTTGTTTTCAGTCCAGCATTGGCCGCTTATTTCAGCTGCTTTAGATATGTGCAGCAGTTTTCTGTAGTTGAGACCCAATCTATTCCAATAAAACACAGATGTCATAGTGTCTTTGTCAGTAATTAGACATATTTAGCATCTTAGCCCCCATATATAAGGTTCTAACGAGTTACCCTCACTGCTCATATCGCAAATGAATTAAACACACTCCTTATATCATACATAGCGGCTTGGTATTTTTTACTTAATATTTCTCATAAACAGGATCGCATTTAAAATAATGGTAACAATTTACCTCATATATACACTTTTATCTACATATTAAGTTTCTTTTCTTATTCCACAACCGGGTATTTTTATATACAGTACTGTATATCTGTAAGAGGGGGGGTAGGGGTACTAGCGACTATCAATGTCTACACTTAAAGGATATGTATATGAAGAACGATTGGATACGTATTTTTAAAAACAAATATGATATTTATTATAAAGCAGATCATTTAAAAAATTATTTTTATGAATAAAAAAAGGGGGGGTTATATAAAAGGGTGGATTCAATCAATTTAAGACATAAATTATAGCTGACTAGCATATAAAATCACAGCTGGAACTATAAAAACATAAAAGTGCTTGAGATAAGAGAAAGGTGCTTATCTTAAAAATGGAAGGTCACTGGGTGTACCTCCAGTGACCTTCCATTTTTAAGATAAGCACCTTTCTCCTTAGCGCCAAAGCATTCTGGCGCTAAGGGCTGCTGGGAGCTCTAGTTTATTGAGTGCATCTTCTTCCCTGTAATGCGGCGTGTTGGGACACCGGCGCTAACAATAGTGACTGGCTTCTTGGCTGCTGTGCGAGTCTCCGGGAGAGCCACGGCCAAAGGGAGGACAGCAGCTTAGCTAATTCCAGGAGGAGAAGCAGGAGAAGCATTACCCGCCCCTCCCCCACTTGCAGTAACTCTTGGCCCCATCCGCGGCACCCTCACACCCCCCCTCCTCCACCCACGGTGGCTCCGGACCCCCTCCCCCAACTGCAGCACCCCCGCACCCGCCCATCCACGGTACCACCACACCCGCCCCTCCCCCACCCGCGGCACCCCCGCAACTTCTCCTCCCCAACCCATGGTGGCTCTGGACCCCCTCCCCCACCTGTGGCACCCATGCACCCGCCCCTCCCCCAACCATGGCACCACCGCACTAGCCCCTCCCCTACCTACGGCACTCCCACAACCGCCCCTTCCCCACCTACGGCACACCCAGACCCCCTCCCCCATCCACGTCTCCCCTGCACCCGCCACTCCCCCAACCACAGCACCTACTAGGTGATTCATCAGGCCCTGCATGCGCAGTTCACGCCGTTGCAAGGGGCTACGACCCCTTAACCATTGCACGCCCTTTGTCCGTGCAATATTTAACCACTCACACAATTATGATTGGAGGTAATACTTCATATAATAAAAATATTGCACGCCACAAGGGCGTGCAAGGGTTAAGAGGGCATAGCCCCTTACGACGGTGTGAAGAGCGCCCGTAGGGTGCGATGAATCACCTAGTTTTATAGAATGTACTATATAAATAACAACTAGAATCTGAGTGGATGCTGTGTTTGGGGATCTCCTCCAAATGTTCTCTTCAGAAGATGTTAAACATTCCCCTCTCCCCCCTTTTTTTTTTTTTGCTATCACCAGCCAATGCTAAATAGCATCTGCACCTTTTGGTACCATTAAAAGTATCCACTACTATACTGTATACTGTGTAATGCAGTACTTTATATTTATTTTTCAGAAAAGCATACAGTATATAAATAATGTAAACAATTGTTTTACAACAGATAACAGTCATTCATAAAAGTGTGTTAGTGCCACTCATCACATGACTTTGTGCCGGTTTTTAAGGTTTAGTAATATGCATTAAGGCCAGATGGTATATGGCCGTTGTGCCCTTTATCTCTGTGGCTATTGATGCCATCTACTGCTTCATAGTTATCCGATATGAGCAGAGGAACAGTGGTACTTAACAAGGCCTACGCCAATGACAGCAAAGTTCTCTGAGCATGTCATCCTCTGTGAATCCAGAGGAATCAGCTGGTCAATGACAAGAACACCACAATACCAAGGATGGAAATAGAACTATCACCTCTGCAATCCAAACCCCAGCTGCAGAGACCTTGACATTAAGAAACAACTCAGCATGCATTTACGTCAATCAAGATGGCATCCTTGAAGGAGTCTTTCCATGATATTTATAGAAGACGCAGTCTCAGAAGGTGAAAAATGCAACCAGAGCCGTTGGAACCCACTCAGATGAGGGATTCAAAGCAGGAAGGCGCCAGGCTGGAGGGCACTCTCCCTGCTTTGTATCCCTGCTGCTGTCCAGCCCGCTGTTGCTGCCGCTGCGCATGTATGACAGGCAGCGGTGCCGGCAGCATGAAGCTGGGACAGGGAAGAGTATCTCCGCTTGGCCTGTGTAATACCGGGAGTCACTGTAATGTGGTGCGGAGATAGTCTTTCCCACTCATCCCTCCTCCCAGCAGCAACAGGCACTGGAAATAAGGTCAGATAGGAGGACCTGCGTGTCCGGAAAAAAGTAGCCTCGCCCATCCAGGTCACCGGGCTCCGCCAGACAGAGACACAGCAGCAGAATGAATCATGTAGGAGAAGGACAGGCTGTGCCAGGCGGCTCCTGCAACCCCTGTGCTGCTTCCCCTTTGATAGAGCACATTGTATAAATAATGTATCTGACTGTTGGGGCTAGGGCTCCTCTTTTGCAATCCCCATAATGTAAGCTGGTCACAGATTGTTCCACCTTTGCTTAAACCAGCCCCTTTCCAGCTGCACCTTTTATTTAAACCACTCGCCAACCTTCCAGGTTACACCTTTACTTAAATAATCCCCCTTCCCAGCTTCACCTTCACATACACTACCACCCTTTCCAGCGCCACTTTTTCTTACACCTACACCCATCCCAGCATATGTGCACACAGGGGGGGTTCTGAGTACCTGGAACCCAGCTGACATATTTGCTTTTTTTATCTAATGGAGGAGTACAGGCAGGCTGTGTTTACTTGAATGTAAAGGGAGCTGCAGCGCACATTTCCTCTTACCATGACAGAGCACTGACAGCTGCTGTGTGCTCAAATGCTGTGTGTGTGCTGGCAGGAGGGGCAGATTAACACTCCCGCCTTCCTCCTCACGGCCGTATAAAGCCCTACCTGCCGAAAAGCGGGGAGCCCGCCAAAGCCACTGCACATCTCGGGGCACCTGTCTGTAAAAACACTGTGGCCTCCTCCAGGTAACTGCTCTCCGGGGAACCTAAGTGCAAGCTCTTCTGCCCAAACTTATTCTGCTGCTCTCTCTAGTCTCTCCCCATGCCTCTCTCTCTCTCTCTCTCTCTCTAATATATATATATATATATATATATATATATATCTCAATAGATATAGAACCTCCCACCCCCTCTGTAGAAATCCTGCATTTCCCACTTGCCCAGGTTTTTTGCTGTGGCTGTTATGTGTAAGGGGCAATACTACAGTGGGCATTATGTGTATAATGGGCACTACTGTGTTGTGTAACGCTTATAAGGGGCACTACTGCGTGACTTAATGTGTATAAGGGGTACTACTATGTGGTGTAATATGAATTGGGCAGTACATGCAGTATAATGTGAATAATATTGTGCTACTGTGTGGCGTAAGTTAAATTGGGAATACTTTTGTGTGGCCACGTCTCTATTTTGCAGTATGACTCTTTATAGTGTATCAGAGGTAAGGCACAAATGTATAGTTTGCAGAGGGGCACTGAAAACCCTAGCACCGGCCCTGAATGCAACCTTAGATAAGAGACAGCAACCTGATAAAAGTCCAGAGAGTAGTACTGAACAGTAGATGAGAGCAAGAATACCAGGATACCACACAGGATTCAGCAATACGTACAGCAGGGAATGACTTTCATGGCAACAACTGGATTAACCCAGAGAACAAAAAGATGTTAGCAAATCAGAGAGCACTGGAGAGACATGATCTTAAGAGGGTTAGGAGTGCGGGGTCCAAACCAAAAAAAGTTACAGGCAGTGGTAAGCAATCTTGAGACAGGAGCCGCCAGGCTCCAGCAAACCGCCATCAAACTACAGGCAGCAGACAGGAGGGGTGTAGTATGGTATGCCGGCGGCCGGGCTCCCGGCGATCAGCATACCGGCGCCGGGATCCCGACCGCCGGCATACCGACATCGTGGCAAGCGCAAATGATCCCCTTGCAGGCATGGTGGCACGCTACGCGCGCCACAATATTTATTCTCCCTCGAGGGGGGTCATGGACCCCCAAAAGGGAGAGAAAGGGTCAGTATGCTGGCTGTCGGGATTCCGGCGCCGGTATACTGTGCGCCGGGATCCCGACAGCTGGCATACTGAAGACCACCCGACAGGGGTGTAGTATGGTGTGCCGGCGGCCGGGCTCCCGGCGACCAGCATACCGGCGCCGGGATCCCGACCGTTGGCATACTGACAGCGTGGCGAGCACAAATGAGCCCCTTCCGGCGCCAGAATCCCAACAGCTGGCAAACTGAAGACCACCCGACAGGAGAGTGCAGTAACTGCAGCCCAGCTTCCGGAAGCAACGCAAGTTCCAATGCAGCAACACAAAAGCACAGCAGGGGTCCAGAGACTGGCATAAACATCCCCAAGGCAGTGCAGGATTTACAACTTCAGAAAAAGATAAAATGGAGTCTCAGGGTGTCCTCAGGATAAAGGAACAGGATAGTTGAGCAGGAGTTTTTCTTGTGTCCGGCACCATGCCTGTCCAGGGCATGATCAGCATTCCCCTCTCTTAGGTTATGCAATAGCAGTCCAAACCAGGAGCATCTTATGAGAAAAGGGAGCCCATGAGCAGCCCTAAAGCAGGCACTTGCACCCGTGCATGCATAGTGTAGACTCTGGAGCTGCTCCAGTACCTACTTGCATATGTCTTTAAGGAAAATATGAGGGGTGGACAATAAGTTTTTGAATGTACAAAGGGGGTAATTCATAGTTGATCATAGCTGTGCTAAATTTAGCACAGCTACGATCATCCACACTGACATGGGGGGGATGCCCAATACAGGGCTAGTCCACCCCGCATGTCAGGGCCGGCCCCACCGCACAAGTACAAAAGCATCACACAGCGGCGATGCTTTTGTACTTGAAGAGTAACTCCCAGCCAGCGCATCTCCTGCGTGCTGGTCGGGAGTTACTCATCATTGTGATGGTCACAGCGGCTGCGTGTGACGTCATGCAGCTGCTGCTGGCCGCCCCCCGCACGGTCCGGCAATGCCTGCGTTGGCTGGACCGCGCCCACAAAATGGCGGCCAAACGCCTCCCCCTCCCACCCAGTCGCCACCTCTGCCTGTCAATCAGGCAGAGGCGGTCGCTGGGCTACGACAGCCGCCGGCTGTCTGGCATGCGCCGGTGCACTGTGTTGCCGGCGCATGCGCACTTCTGACCTGATCGCTGTGCTGCGATGAACAGCAGCGTGCAATCAGGTCAGAATGACCCCCAAAATGTATTATAATTACAAAGTGAACATTAAAAGTATTCATCAAAGAAGTCTATGCAAAGTTGCATTCGCTTAAACCAGTTGGTGAAGCAGCTGGACCAGTCTGAAGCAGGTATGTCTTCTACATACTGGATGAAGGTATCCACTGAAGTTCCGGTGACTCAAAACGAATCCCACACATCATGTGCTTGCTTCTTGGAAAAATTAAGAAGTTACAAGAGGCCAGATCTGGACTGTAAAACTGATAACAAGCTCCTGGATGCGTTCATGGGACAGAAATTCTTGGACAGCGCTTGGAAATGGCTTCCAGCACTTGCAGCAGGCATTTGGTTGGCATATCAGTCCCCAGTGACTGTGCACTGGTGCATGAGTGGCAGAATATCTAAGTGACCAGTTATGGCAAAGAAAACTGCCACCATCTTCTTGGCCACGCTGCGCTCATGTCAGAACTTCTGTGGCGGTGTACCTCCAACTGGGGTCCACTGGCAGACTATTGTTTGGTCTCAGGATCGAACTGTAGATCAATGATTCATCATCACTAATGATCTCCCAAACAGAGTTTGAGCAACCACCATCAAACCTGGCCAGCATGTTGCGGCACCAAGTCACCTTTTGCTCTCGAGTCAGCTGATTGGGCACCCAACATGCAGAAACCATGCTCAGGCCAAACTTTTCATGGAGTATCAAGTGGACGGATCCTGATTATATGCCTATCTCCTTCTCTAACTGGGCCATGGTCACCCTGGCATCCACTTCAACTATAGCCCGCATGGCAGCAACGTTGTCCTCAGTGATGGCAGGCACAGGATAGTCACAGTGCTCCTCATCTTCCAGGGACCATCTCCCATCCCATGCCGAAATTCTGCAAAACACTCAAACACAGTTTGGGATGGCCCTTTTACCCAAAAGCTTGCAGTCAAACTCTCCTGCTGCTGCAGACCACTCTTGTAGTTGTAGAAGATTAGGGGGCTATTTCAGACCTGATTGCAGATGTGCTTAATTTAGCACATCTATGATCAGTCACACTGACATGCGGGGGGGACGCCCAGCACAGGGCTAGCCCGCTCCGCATGTCAGTCCTTGCCCCGTTGCACAAGATCAAAAGAGTCGCACAAGTACAAAAGCATCACACAGCGGCGATGCTTTTCAGGTTCAGGAGTAGCTCCCTACCAGCACAGCTCCTGCGCGCTGACAGGGAGCTACTCATCGATGCACAGGTCGCAGCGGCTGCGTGTGACATCCTGCGTTGCCCAGACCACGCCCCTAATCAGCGGTTAAAGGCCGCCAGCCCGCCCCCTCCCGCCCACTGACCTGTGGTGCCGGCGCATGCACAGTTTAGACCTGATTGCTGCTGTGCGAAAGCCCCTAGGTCTCTCCAGTGGCCTCTGTTGAGCTCCATAATGAGTTTGTGAAGGAAGTGAACATGATGACTACTTCAGTGTGCAGTGCTGCTTATATACTGTTCTGTGCTTTGACATTTCACAAGAACTTTAGTCAGAGATTACAGTTCACAACCAGACAGTCAGAGGTTATGGGTCAATAGGTTGACAGTGAAAAGGTTGACAGTGAAAAGGTTGACAGTGTCCAGGTTGACACCAAATGGTCGACATGCACAAGGTCAACATGGTCAAAAGGTCGACACAGAAATGGACAACACATGAAAATGTCGACATGAGTTTTTTTGTGTCAAATTTTACCTTGCAGCATGTGGAACCCCAATTAGTGAAATAGGTCGACACAACCATCAGGTCGACATGAACAAGGTCGATATGCAAAAAGGTCGACAAGAGTTTTTCAAAAAATGTTTCTTTTTTTTTTACTTTTTCATAGTTTACGATCCACGTGGACTACGATTGGGAACGGTAACCTTCTCGCTCACCATGCGAGGGGACACAGTGCACTAATTGGGGTTCCCGGTCACTTTACGACAATGACACAAAAAAAGTAATAAAAACTCACGTCAACCTTTTTTCATGTCAACCTTGTTCATGTCGACCTATGGCCATGTCGACCTATTTCTTGTGTCAACCCATCCACTGTCTACCAAAAGGAGTCGACCCTGAGTTCCATACCCACTTTGGACAGGTTACTATTCCCAATTGTACTCCACATGGATGGCAAAGTATGAAAAAGTGTAAGAAATGTAAAAAAAAAATTAAAAACTCATCGGTCATAGGCCCTCATTCCGAGTTGTTCGCTCGCTAGCTGCTTTTAGCAGCATTGCACACGCTAAGCCGCCGCCCTCTGGGAGTGTATCTTAGCTTAGCAGAATTGCGAACGAAAGATTTGCAAAATTGCGAATAGAAATTTCTTAGCAGTTTCTGAGTAGCTCGACACTTACTCTGCCACTGCGATCAGTTCAGTCAGTTTCGTTCCTGGTTTGACGTCACAAACACACCCAGCGTTCGCCCAGGCACTCCCCCGTTTCTCCAGCTACTCCCGTGTTTTTCCCAGAAACTGCAGCGTTTTTTCACACACACCCATAAAACGGCCAGTTTCCGCCCAGAAACACCTACTTCCTGTCAATCACACTCCGATCACCAGAACGAAGAAAAATCCTTGTAATGCCGTGAGTAAAATACCTAACTTTTGAGTAAAATAACTAAGCGCATGCGCAGTAAGCGACTAATCGCAATATAGAGAAAATCTGCAACGAGCGAACAACTCGGAATGAGGGCCCTAGATCCCGGTGGCAGATGCGCTGCTAGTGTTCCGTTTGAGCATCTCAGAAACAGTCATACAATGCAATGAGCATTACAGTGGCTAACATAAAATTTACAGAGGAACACTGTGACCACAATACAATACATAGAGTATCGCAGTTACTGTCATACAATTTATATGGCAGTGACTGCCACAGATGTGTCTTCACACGCCTAGCATCTATACGGGGCAGGGTCCCAGGCATTACTGCTTAGAGATTAGATGCGTACAGGAGTTGGTTTTAAACACAAATGTGGTAATTCAGACCTGATCGCTGCTGTGCGTTTTCACACAGCATGCGAACAGATCTGAACTGCACATGCGTATGCACCACAATGCGCAGGCACAACGGACCGCAGCAACGAGGATCACCGGTCAGTGACTGGTTTGTGTGATGGATCCATTCACACAGGCGTTCACATGGAGGTCGACAGGAAGAGGACGTTTGTGGGTGGCAACTGACCGAGTGTCTGTAAAAACGCAGGTGTTTCCAAGCGGTTGCAGGGACGTCAAATCCAGTCCCGTACAGGCTGAAGTGATCGCAGCGGCTGAGTAAGTCCTGGGCTGTGCAGAGACTGTACAAAATCTGTGCATCCCTTGCACAGCGAAAACACACTCCCCCTGTAGGCGGTGACTATCTGATCGTAGGACTGCAAAAATCGCTTCCTAGCGATCAGATCTGAATTACCCCCAACACAATGGAACTTGGTGTGAGAAAGAGCCGTGGCCACTGCATAGTACCACTTCGTATACAGGGCCTAATTCAGACCTGATTGCAGCAGCAAATTTTCTCTCTAATGTGCAAAACGATGTGCACTACAGGTGGGGCAGATATAACATGTGCAGAGAGTTAGATTTGGGAGGATTATTTTGTTTCTGTGCAGGGTAAATACTGGCTGCTTTATTACACTGCAATTTAGATTTCAGTTTGAATTTAGCACATCTGCAATCACTTTCACCATACTTGCCTACTTTTGAAAAATAGTTTCAGGGAGATTGTAGGTGATAGCAGAATGCACCGTGCGCCATTGAGGGGGCGTGTCATGTTCCACCCAAAGGGAGTGGCTTGCTCCACCTTTACATACAAACACACTGATATTATACATCCAGAGCAATAAAGTCGTCACATAACTTTGTATAGCAGCCGTTCAACACTGCTTTCACATATATTTATATTCTTTGTATTGTCTGCAGAAAAAATAAACTCCTAAGTATCAGAGTATTTTACATGAATACGCCAGCAGTGCTATTCAAATAAAGCGTCAGGTATCAATCCCGGATTCACATAACGTGCTCTATTAGTGCTGTTCATACAAATAAGTGTGTGGTATGACGAAATTCATCTCAGAGAGGATGCAAACCAAGAATTCTGCTACCAAGAAGAGTAACAAGGGTCAAGGGCGCCAAGAGCAAATATAAAATGTTACCCCTTGAAAAGGTGACTTGTGTTGTGGTCCCCCTTGTATTTTCTGTATAGCAAATCCCTCTGTCTGCACATTCCCCCGTACTGACCCCCTTGTCCGTATATTCCCCGTAGTGACCTCCCTTATCCGTATATATCCCCATACTCACCCCTATATCTGTATATTCCCCGTACTCACCCCTATATCTGTATATTCCCCGTACTCACCCCTATGTCTGTATATTCCCTGTACTGACCCCTATGTCTGTATATTCCCCGTACTCACCCCTATATCTGTATATTCCCCGTACTCACCCCTATGTCTGTATATTCCCCGTACTCACCCCTATATCTGTATACTCCCCGTACTCACCCCTATGTCTGTATACTCCCCGTACTCACCCCTATGTCTGTATATTCCCCGTACTCACCACTATATCTGTATATTCCCAGTACTGACCCCCATGTCTGTATATTCCCTGTACTGACCCCCATGTCTGTATATCCCCTGTACTGACCCCCATGTCTGTATATCCCCTGTACTGACCCCCATGTCTGTATATCCCCTGTACTGACCCCCATGTCTTTATATCCCCTGTACTGACCCCCATGTCTGTATATCCCCTGTACTGACCCCTCTCTCTGTCTGCATATAGTGAGCCATCAGTCTGTGTAGTGACCACCTCTTTTCTTTATTATGGCTAATGAGTCCCAACCTCCCCACCACCACTTGTATGTTCCTTATAGGGCTCCTGTTCCCCTATCCAGCTCCCCCAGCAGTTAGTTACTTACAGTAGTGGAAGAGCCCCCCTCCTTCCTGTCCTCCGCAGTCTCAGCTCCTCTCTAACAGGCAGCTGACTCATCAGCACTTCCTGATGCTGCCGGGAGACGAGTCATCGCATCTCTCTCACTTCCTCCTCGTGTGTGCTTCCTACAGACAGCAGCTGCCGCCCACACTTCCTCTCTCTCAGTGCACTGCAGCTCGGCCACGGCTACCCACCCAACTCCGCGGTGGCCGACCTTTATGTAATATGACGCCAGGCGTCATTACGTTTAAAATGCAATCCCTGACCCCCGCTGCCACGCGTGAGAAATCCAGATTTGCGGAGAGGGAAATAAAAACCGGGAGGTCTGCTGAGGTTTGCGGGGCAGCGGGAGGCTCATGTAAAAATCGGGAGTCTCCCGCTGAATGCGGGAGGGTAGGCAAGCCTGACTTTCACAGACATGCGGGGGGACGCCCGTCGCCCAGCACAGGGTTAGTCTGCCCCGCATGTCTGATTCCCCCTCACAGCGGCGATGCTTTTGTACCTGAAGAGTAGCTCCCATCCAGCGCAGCTCCTGCACGCTGGCAGGGAGCTACCCGTCGCTCTCCGGATCGCAGCAGCTGTCCCCCGCACGGTCCGGGCACACCTGCATTGTGCAGACCGCGCCCCCAAAACGGCAGCCCAACGCCACCAGCCCACCCAGCAAACGCCTCTGCCTGTCAATCAGGCAGAGGCAATCGCTGGGCTGAGATGACAATCGCATCTCTGTGCCGGCACGCTGCGGCGCCTGCGCAGTTCATACCTGATCGGTCGCTGTGCGAAAATGCACAGCAGCGATCAGGTTTGAATTAGCCCGATGATTTTGCCCATTAGAGAAATATTTTGCTGCTGCAATCAGGTCCGAATTAGGCCCTCAGAGTTAGACTTTTTCGCACACAGGTGTACAAGTGTCACATATCAAATGATCAGGGCAATTTAGAAATGTAGTTTTATCACTCCCATTTGTATTATTAGTTGCACATTTTGAGCAAGAAAGAAACTCTTAGTGTATGAGGACACATCTGTATGCCAGTGATTGCCTTATAATACATAGTACACTGCCATATACAGAACTCATCCAGTGCGGCTCCATCGCAGGCATGCACGTCCGGCGGGACTAGGTGATCCGGCGCCTAGCACCGCTACGGGAGTGCACAGAGACACTCCCATTGTACTGAATGGTGCGTTCGCGTCTTGGACGCACGCGCCCCAGACGCGGCAGGCACAGACGGAGCAACTATTAACGTGGCTCCATCTGTAATATTGTGAACTTCATAACCACACAGCACAGCCCCTGGAATGGAATAAGTCTAATATTTCCTCCGGTGTGCTACTGTACTTCTTATACTGTATGTTTCCAATGCATTTTCAACTATATAAAATAAGAAATATAAAGTGTTTCTTACTAATGCATACGCAAGTCAAAATCTACTTACTGTAGATGGACAATGACAGTTCAAGTCGTTGCACTTGGGTAATATAGGTGTGCGATGATTATCATCATTTGCATCACGTATAGGGTGATATCTATTAGAGATGAGCGGGTTCGGTTTCTCTGAATCCGAACCCGCCAGAACTTCATGTTTTTTTTCACGGGTCCGAGCGACTCGGATCTTCCCGCCTTGCTCGGTTAACCCGAGCGCGCCCGAACGTCATCATGACGCTGTCGGATTCTCGCGAGGCTCGGATTCTATCGCGAGACTCGGATTCTATATAAGGAGCCGCGCGTCGCCGCCATTTTCACACGTGCATTGAGATTGATAGGGAGAGGACGTGGCTGGCGTCCTCTCCGTTTAGACACTTGATTTACTAATTTTGGGGAGCATTAGGAGTACTCAGTAGTGTACAGTGCAGAGTTTTGCTGATAGTGACCAGTGACCACCACTTTTATTTATAATCCGTTCTCTGCCTGAAAAAAGCGATACACAGCACACAGTGACTCAGTCACATACCATATCTGTGTGCACTGCTCAGGCTCAGGCCAGTGTGCTGCATCATCTATTATCTATATATAATATTATATATCTGTCTGACTGCTCAGCTCACACAGCTTATAATTGTGGGGGAGACTGGGGAGCACTACTGCAGTGCCAGTTATAGGTTATAGCAGGAGCCAGGAGTACATAATATTATATTAAAATTAAACAGTGCACACTTTTGCTGCAGGAGTGCCACTGCCAGTGTGACTAGTGACCAGTGACCTGACCACCAGTATATAATATTAGTAGTATACTATCTCTTTATCAACCAGTCTATATTAGCAGCAGACACAGTACAGTGCGGTAGTTCACGGCTGTGGCTACCTCTGTGTCGGCACTCGGCAGCCCGTCCATAATTGTATATACCAGTGACCTAACCGTGGTTTTTTTTTCTTTCTTTATACATACATACTAGTTACGAGTATACCATCTCTTTATCAACCAGTCTATATATTAGCAGCAGACACAGTACAGTGCGGTAGTTCACGGCTGTGGCTACCTCTGTGTCGGCACTCGGCAGCCCGTCCATAATTGTATATACCACCTAACCGTGGTTTTTTTTTCTTTCTTTATACATACATACATACTAGTTACGAGTATACTATCTCTTTATCAACCAGTCTATATATTAGCAGCAGACACAGTACAGTGCGGTAGTTCACGGCTGTGGCTACCTCTGTGTCGGCACTCGGCAGCCCGTCCATAATTGTATATACCACCTAACCGTGGTTTTTTCTTCTTTCTTTATACATACATACATACATACTAGTTACGAGTATACTATCTCTTTATCAACCAGTCTATATATTAGCAGCAGACACAGTACAGTGCGGTAGTTCACGGCTGTGGCTACCTCTGTGTCGGCAGTCGGCAGCCCGTCCATAATTGTATATACCACCTAACCGTGGTTTTTTTTTCTTTCTTTATACATACATACTAGTTACGAGTATACTATCTCTTTATCAACCAGTCTATATATTAGCAGCAGACACAGTACAGTGCGGTAGTTCACGGCTGTGGCTACCTCTGTGTCGGCACTCGGCAGCCCGTCCATAATTGTATATACCACCTAACCGTGGTTTTTTTTTCTTTCTTTATACATACATACTAGTTACGAGTATACTATCTCTTTATCAACCAGTCTATATATTAGCAGCAGACACAGTACAGTGCGGTAGTTCACGGCTGTGGCTACCTCTGTGTCGGCACTCGGCAGCCCGTCCATAATTGTATATACCAGTGACCTAACCGTGGTTTTTTTTTCTTTCTTTATACATACATACTAGTTACGAGTATACTATCTCTTTATCAACCAGTCTATATATTAGCAGCAGACACAGTACAGTGCGGTAGTTCACGGCTGTGGCTACCTCTGTGTCGGCACTCGGCAGCCCGTCCATAATTGTATATACCACCTAACCGTGGTTTTTTTTTCTTTCTTTATACATACATACTAGTTACGAGTATACTATCTCTTTATCAACCAGTCTATATATTAGCAGCAGACACAGTACAGTGCGGTAGTTCACGGCTGTGGCTACCTCTGTGTCGGCACTCGGCAGCCCGTCCATAATTGTATACTAGTATCCAATCCATCCATCTCCATTGTTTACCTGAGGTGCCTTTTAGTTGTGCCTATTAAAATATGGAGAACAAAAATGTTGAGGTTCCAAAATTAGGGAAAGATCAAGATCCACTTCCACCTCGTGCTGAAGCTGCTGCCACTAGTCATGGCCGAGACGATGAAATGCCAGCAACGTCGTCTGCCAAGGCCGATGCCCAATGTCATAGTACAGAGCATGTCAAATCCAAAACACCAAATATCAGTAAAAAAAGGACTCCAAAACCTAAAATAAAATTGTCGGAGGAGAAGCGTAAACTTGCCAATATGCCATTTACCACACGGAGTGGCAAGGAACGGCTGAGGCCCTGGCCTATGTTCATGGCTAGTGGTTCAGGTTTTTTGGAAGGGACATCCTGCGTGACACTGCAGTGCCACTCCTAGATGGGCCCGGTGTTTGTGTCGGCCACTAGGGTCGCTAATCTTACTCACACAGCTACCTCATTGCGCCTCTTTTTTTCTTTGCGTCATGTGCTGTTTGGGGAGGGTTTTTTGGAAGGGACATCCTGCGTGACACTGCAGTGCCACTCCTAGATGGGCCCGGTGTTTGTGTCGGCCACTAGGGTCGCTTATCTTACTCACACAGCGACCTCGGTGCAAATTTTAGGACTAAAAATAATATTGTGAGGTGTGAGGTATTCAGAATAGACTGAAAATGAGTGTAAATTATGGTTTTTGAGGTTAATAATACTTTGGGATCAAAATGACCCCCAAATTCTATGATTTAAGCTGTTTTTTAGTGTTTTTTGAAAAAAACACCCGAATCCAAAACACACCCGAATCCGACAAAAAAAATTCGGTGAGGTTTTGCCAAAACGCGTTCGAACCCAAAACACGGCCGCGGAACCGAACCCAAAACCAAAACACAAAACCCGAAAAATTTCAGGCGCTCATCTCTAATATCTATGGCATATCTATACTATGGTCTAATACATATAAAACCACAACTTCCTATAATCATTTTATAAAAAGGAGAATGCAGATCACTGGAAGCTACAGACACCTGAAGGACCTCCAGAATTGTGAAGGCACAAAGGGTTCAGTCCTCTGAAAAGGTAAAACATCCAACGTTACACGTCAGCATTGATAACCAAAGAAAAGAACTTGAAATGACTATTATTTATTTTCCCCAGCAGACATGTTCCGTCTTCTGTTGCTGCTCCTCGTGGGGACCATCTATGCTCAAGAACTTGGTGAGCTGACAATCTATACAGTCTCTCTATATTATGGTGTTTCATTTACTGAGAGTGTTTAGGGGAGATGTATCAAGCTGGCTTCTGTCATCATCTAGCACAGTCTATGAAATTACCGTTAGAAGGTTATTGGTTGTTTGGCCAACTTCTCCACTTTATCTCTCTCCGAGAATTGTTCCATTTCCCTCTTTGTGTATTACATTTTCTTTATTATTCATATTTATCTTTTACATATTTCATTAAAGATTAAAGGGTTATGGTAAAGTAATACTCTTAGGGGTTAATTCAGTTTTAATCAGAGCCTGCAATGTGCCATCAGTTTTGTATTATTATTATTATTATTATTATTATCATCATCAGCGGAAACACTGATAATGCAAGCATATCACAGACACAACATCACTTAACCTACCTGACTAATGACACTCACAACCATCCATTGGTGCAAGTAGAAAAAATGTCTTATAGATACACACCCAAAAATGGGTGTGGCCAAATGCCACGTGGGGCATGGCCAATGAAAATAGGGGCGTGATACACATATGGGGGGAAGGGCAGATATACATATGACCCCAATAGTGCCAGATACACGTTGCCCCACAGTGCCAGATATACATTGCCCCACAGTGCCAGATACACATTGCCCCACAGTGTCAGAACCACATTGCCTCACTGTGCCAGATACACAAATGCCCCCAGAGTGCCAGATATACATTGCCTCACAGTGCCACATACACATTGCCCCACAGTGCCAGATACACAAATGCCCCCAGAGTGCCAGATACACAAATGCCCCCAGAGTGCCAGATATACATTGCCTCACAGTGACAGATACACAAATGCCCCTACTGTGTCAGATATACATTGCCCCCAGTGCCAGATACAGAAATGCCCCCACTGTGTCAGATATACATTGCCCCAGTGCCAGATACAGAAATGCCCCCACAGTGCCAGATATGACCCAATCGCCAAATACAGAAATGCCCCCAGTGCCAGATATGCCCTCAGTGTCAGATATGCCCCCAGTGCCAGATATGCCCCCAGTGCCGGATACACATGTCCCCGCAGTGCCAGATATGGCCACAGTGCTAGATACACATGTCCCCCCAGTGCCAGATATGTCTCCAATGCCAGATATGCTCCCAGTGCCAGATACACATGCCCCCACAGTGCCAGATATGCCCCCAGTGCCAGATACACATGTCCCCCCCAGTGCCAGATATGTCCCCAGTGCCAGATATGCCCCCAGTGCCAGATACACATGTCCCCCCAGTGCCAGATTTGCCCCCAGTGCCAGATACACATGTCCCCCCAGTGCCAGATATGCCCCCAGTGACAAATACACATGTCCCCACAGTGCCAGATATGCCCCCAGTGCCAGATATGCCCCCAGTGCCAGATACACATGTCCCCACAGTGCCAGATATGCCCCCAGTGCCAGATACACATGTCCCTGCAGTGCCAGATATGCCCCCAGTGCCAGATACACATGTCCCCACAGTGCCAGATATTCCCCCAGTGCCAGATACACATGTCCCCACAGTGCCAGATATACCCCCAGTGCCAGATACACATGTCCCTGCAGTGCCAGATATGTCCCCAGTGCCGGATACACATGTCCCCACAGTGCCAGATATGCCCCCAGTGCCAGATACACATGTCCCCACAGTGCCAGATATGCCCCCAGTGACAAATACACATGTCCCCGCAGTGCCAGATATGTCCCCAGTGCCAGATACACATGTCCCCACAGTGCCAGATATGCCCCCAGTGCCAGATATGCCCCCAGTGCCAGATACACATGTCCCTGCAGTGCCAGATATGTCCTCAGTGCCAGATACACGTCCCCCAGTGCCAGATATGCCCTCAGTGTCAGATATGCCCCCCGTGCCAGATACACATGTCCCCGCAGTGCCAGATATGTCCCCAGTGCCAGATACACATGTCCCCACAGTACCAGATATGCCCCCAGTGCCAGATACACATGTCCCCCCAGTGCCAGATATGCCCCCAGTGCTGCCGGTCCACGAGCTCTGATTGGCTCACGGGCCGGCACTGAATTGAAGGAAGTCACTGAGGGACGGGAAAGGCGAACACTGCACTCTCCTCTTCTCGCAGTAGTGGTGGAGAGGAGCGTTGGCCCGTCTGCGGTGGGTACGGTGTACCCACGGCTAAATTCTTAAGGGTACGCCATACCCACCCGTACCCACCCAGTTGCACCGCTGCAACCATCACCCCCCACTCCCACCCCCAGGGGTGCCCAGTAAAAGGAGAAAAGTGTATGTGTCTAAGAGGGAAATGTACTAAGCAGTGATAAAAGTAGAGAAGTGAGCCAGTGGAGAAATTTCCCATGGAAACCAATCGGCTGCTCCGTACAATTATATAGTATGCAAACTAGAAATGTTACGTCAATGCTGATTGGTTGCCATGGTCAACTTCTCCATTGGCACACTTCTCCACTTTTTTCACTGCTTAGTACATGTCCCCCTAAATTATCTATAACATGCACAGATGATGCCTATCAAGTATAACTGAGTTTCCCCCTACTGTGTTTTAAGTTTTAAGGACAGCCATGCTTGAGTCCAGATGGTTTAATCGACTTGACTGAGGTATTAATTAAGGGCCTGAATCAGAGCTGGACGGAAGTTCAATGCCACATGTAAGCAGCAGTGATTTTCCGTCTGAACTCTAGGAGGGACATGGAGGAGACATCTCAGTAGAAAAGGTGCCTCCTGCATGTAACTGCGATCCCAGCACTGCGACCGACATAGGAAGCAGGAAACCAACTCATGATGTTACACGCAGTTGGCCAGCTGAGTAAGCCTCAGCTTGCACAGCTGGCCAATGGAAACAGGGACTGCAAGGCCAGGAAGTCTGCGTGGTGACACGCAGACCCTGGCAACTCCTCTCCCAGAAAATGGAGGGCAACACACCACCGTTTCAGGAATGCAGACCTCCCTCTAGCCCCTGCCAACCCCCTCAATGCTGCCTGTCAGTCAGGTAGCAGAAGATGAGAACTACGGGCAACAAAGAAAGGCCTGTTCTGCACATGCAGAGAATGAACATTGCGCAGCTGCAGATTCCTGATAATCATGAATCTGTGTGCCTCCCCTCTCCTGCTCTCAACTCAGAATCAGGCCCTAAGTCAACTTCACTCAAGCATGGATATCCTTAAAACCTGGATTGTAATAGTGAAGTTTGGGAAACCCTGAGTTAAGCAAATGTACCTTCTGTTCTCAGTTATGTTTCTTGTTTCAAATTAATAGTTTCAGAATGCTATGTTATCTAGTTAGTGATTTAAAAAAAAAAAATCATTTGTTTCCTCCATTACGCTATATATATATATATATATATATATATATATATATATATATATATATTTTTTTTTTTTTTAGATGATTATAGTAATTTGGAAAAAAACAATAGTTCATGGTGAAGTAGAAGAAACAGCTTGCCCGGACAGCCAAGAGGATGAAAGTGATATGCCAGGTGACCTTCAGACCCCTGACCTAGGTCACTGCCACTTGAATAAATGCCACAACGTCACAGTAGAGTTTAAAAGAGAAAGAGGGCATGTTGGCATCTGTCCTGGAAAAGGGACCTGCTCCTATCGTGTTTTTAATTGTTTGAGGACCTTCTGGGCTGCTCAGGTTGGTGGAATCATTGAGTATATTATATTATAATGAATCATTGAGTATATTATATTATAATGAATGTCTTTTCAGCAGCTATAAAAGATTTTTATTTTGTATTGTTAAATTATTGAATACCACGTTTAATAACAAAGAGTAGAGATGAAGTCTAACAAAATCGTTCTCCCAGCAGGGGATGGCTCTGTGCAAGGAGTATTTTTGTTGCTCACTGCAGCTTATGGAACCCGATAGGATAGCATACGCTGAGCATAAGTCAAGCAGGCCCTGCCAGTGGGCTAGGTGGAAAAACAACAGTGAAATGCAGTGGTGCAAGTAGAATTTTTTTCTTAGTGGTACTGATAGTAAAAATGGGCATGGCCACGTGTCATGAGGGTGTGTGGTCACATGGAAATAGGGGAGTGGCTACATGACAATAGGGGCAAGGCCACATTATGCCACACACTGTATTGCTTATTACACATTATGCCACACACCATAACGCCCATTACACATTATGCCACACACCATAATGCCCATTACACATTATGCCACACACCATAATGCCTATTACACATTATGCCACACACCGTAATGCCTATTACACATTATGCCACACACCGTAATGCCTATTACACATTATGCCACACACCGTAATGCCCATTACACATTATGCCACACACCGTAATGCCTATTACACATTATGCCACACACCATAACGCCCATTACACATTATGCCACACACCATAATGCCCATTACACATTATGCCACACACCATAATGCCTATTACACATTATGCCACACACCGTAATGCCTATTACACATTATGCCACACACCGTAATGCCTATTACACATTATGCCACACACCGTAATGCCCATTACACATTATGCCACACACCGTAATGCCTATTACACATTATGCCACACACCATAACGCCCATTACACATTATGCCACACACCATAATGCCCATTACACATTATGCCACACACCATAATGCCTATTACACATTATGCCACACACCGTAATGCCTATTACACATTATGCCACACACCGTAATGCCTATTACACATTATGCCACACACCGTAATGCCCATTACACATTATGCCACACACCGTAATGCCTATTACACATTATGCCACACACCGTAATGCCTATTACACATTATGCCACACACCGTAATGCCCATTACACATTATGCCACACACTGTAATGCCTTACATATTATACCACACACCGTAATGCCGATTAAATATTATGCCACACACAGTTATGCCACTGACACCATTTTATGTCCCACACACAAAAATGCCCCTTATAAATTATTCCCCAGCGGTGGGCTGGTGGTACTGAGTACCACCACCATATTTCTTAATGGTACTCCGTCCCACCCTACTTTCAGCACTGGTGAAATGAGAAACATAGAAAAAAAGCACAAACAAAACAAAATATTTATAACATTCAACTACTTGCTATCGTGGGATTTACAGTTTGCACATAAAAATATGACAATAGGCATTTCTGACCTACCCAAAAACAGTAGGCCAATAAAAGTATTACTTAGGGGTCTATGTACTTAGCCTTGGAGAGCGATAAAGTACCATCCAATCAGCTCCTAACTGCCATGTTACAGGCTGTATTTGAAAAATGACAGGTGCTGGTTGGTTGGTACTTTATTTCCGTCCACATTATCTCTCTCCAAGGGGCATACTTATCACAATCCGCATCCGGATGGAGTGTGATAAATTCACTCTAATCTGCACTGCGATAAATTAATACACTGCAAGGATGTATCAAATATCGCATGTAGTTACAGAGCTGGAGAGAAGGCTCTGTCCCTCTGAATCTATGTCATACAACTATAACTGTGTTTTCATGGAAAAAACGGGGATATGTGTCTGTGCATGCACCGCCATCGCTACTCCTGTCAGCTGCCTGCTCTACTGTCTCTGCTGCCCATCTCTTGTCCCTGCCGCCACCACCGACCCACCCCCCACTGCTGCCCTTGCCCCCTCCCCTGTATGCAGTGGCGTCACAAGGCGGGTGCGGGGGGTGCGGCCCCTGGAGGAGGGTGACACCAAATGTCAGCTCCCCCGCACTGACAGGAACCAGGTGCTGCAGTGAGAAAGTCTCCTACAGCACCCGGCTCCTTTCACAGAAGAGGAGCCGACAGCGGACGGAGACTGGCTCTGGAAGGAAGCCCAGCATCTCCGGAGACGCTGGGCACGCCCCCAGAGTGACGTTTCCGGGATCCCCTCGAAGCCACGCCCCCTAAGTACAAGGCCATGCCCCTTCTTGCCGCGATCGCGGCAGGAGATCAGGGGCGCGCACCGGGTGTCACCACACCCGGTGACGCCTCTGCCTGTATGTTATAAAATAAATAAAAGATATCTTACATGAACTGGAGGGGGCTGATCAGAGTTCTCCTCACTCTCTCCATGACCGGAGGATTAGCCAGAACTTTTCTGCATCTCAGCTGACCACATACATCAGCTGATCGGCCAGATAGAGGGACCGATTAATCATCATCCACATCTGATGATGCGGATGTGGTATGATAATATTGGCCAAACTTGCACTGCGATAATTGAGTACATCGCATGGATGTATCAATTATCGCATGCAGGGATAGACCCTGCGGGCAAGCTTTGTCCCTGCGATGCCTCTCCGCAGCATCATTGGTGTATTTTTAGCAAAAAATACCCGATGTCCTGCTGCGCATGCGTTGCCATCCGTCGCTATCACTGCTGCCGGGATTTCCCTCATCGTAACTACCCCCGAGCCACAAAAAGACCCCCCCCCCCCCCAATTTATACTTACCAGTCCCAGGAGCCGGTGTCCGCTGCTTCCAGGAGGCTGCAGGGTGCCGGATCCTGCTTCTGTGCTGTGAGCCTCGGTGCTGTAAAGTTAGCTGCCGCTGCACAGGGGTCACATCGCAGCACATGGGGGACCCGGTGCCCAGCAGCACTCACCAGAGCATCGATCCCCGGCTCCTGGAGGTATTTTTACTTTTTTTTTTTTAAAGGTGATCAGGTTGTGTGTCTATCGGACACACAGAGCTGATCACCGGAGCCCGGCCCCCGCACAGCTTTCTCTGCTGTGCAAAAGGCTACTTATCGCAGTGCTGTCCTGTGATTTTGCTAGCTGGAGCTGGCATTATTATCACAGGGCACACTGCAGTATTTTTTTACATTTTTCCCAGGACATAATCAGTATGGGAAATGCAATGTGAGTTACTAAAAAAAAAAATGACAATTAAAGGATTTGAAGCAACTATTCATGAAAACTGCTCCAAAAGCCCTTTAATACATTTGAGTGATACTAACATAATGTGAACACCCTTTTTAATTTTTTTTATAAATACTGTAGGCCCGAGAGAGAGAGAGAGAGAGAGAGAGAGAGAGAGAGAGAGGGGATCACCAATCAGCCCCCTTGTGCACATAACATTTTTTTTTTTTTTACAAATATAGGCATCAGTAGGGGAGTGGATCAGAGGCGGCAGTGGTGGCGGGGGGAGGAGTTGGACAGTGGGGACATGAATTGGGCAGCAAAGACTGGAGCCGGGCAGCGGCCTGCACTTAATGGGGGGAATTCAAATGTTTGAAAAATCGGTTGGGTGTCTGTTTTTTCCTGTCTATTAGATAGTAAAAAATAGAAACCCAACTGACTTTTCAAACAATTGAATATCCCCCAATGTATGTGATCAGCCTGTGGTCTATTTAAACACACGGGCTGATCACAGACACTGGCTCTGTGCTACTATTCCGTCTGTCAGATGACAGGCAGGGCAGAGCAGCAGTTGGGAACCAGAGGGGTCCCTGCCATAATACTATCTCAAGATAGTCTTATAATCACAGGGCTCCCTCTGGTATTTTTTCACAGTCGGATTTGAGTAAATCTGAAGCAGATCATATTTTCTATTACATCATACTTACATACTTTGAAAACCTCCTCCCTGGGAGGTGCCTGGAGAAGCAGGTGGGCGTTGATGGGGATATGCTAATCACATAATTAGACCCCGCCCCCTCACTGTGAAATTGACGCTATTAGTTCATATTTGCATAGGGGACGGGGCCAAATGACGCAAATGTCATGAAAATGAACCATTAGGCCCTGCCCCTTCTCTAATTACAATTTTATTCTCTGTATTCTACCCACTTCTCTATGAAGTGTGCAGAATGCGGGAGGGGTGGCCACTCTTCCATGGGTGCGGTAGGCTACTCGAACAATTGGGTGTCCCCCACAGAAACTGGGAGAGTAGGGGTGGCGCTGGCTTTCTCAGCAGCTGCTACTCTCTGCAGACACCAGGTATGTACACAAGGGTGGTACTGGCTTCCTCAGCAGCTGTTACTCTCTGCAGCTGCCGATTATATACACGGGTGGTGCTGGCTTCCTCAGCAGCTACTTCTCTCTGCAGCTGTCAGGTTACATCAATGTGGACACGCTTCCCTGATGGCCACAGTGATCAGGACAAATTGGAAGCAGAGCCACAGGTACAGAGGGGCTGGGAGGTCCCTCTGAGATTGATGAACTGTGGGAAAATTATCACCCAGTGGCCATTTCTGACTGATCACATCAGATGCAACCATTGTCAGGAAAAGTCCATCCTGGTGTGGTTTCAAGATTTTGGGGTTAACGTATCAAGCCGTGAAAAGAGTGGAAAAGTTACCCATAGCAACGAATCTAGGGGGTCATTCCGAGTTGTTCGCTCGTTATTTTTTTCTCGCAGTGGAGCGATTAGTCGCTAATGCGACTGCGCCAAGTAAATTTGCTATGCAGTTAGGTATTTTACTCACGGCATTACGAGGTTTTTTCTTCGTTCTGGTGATCGTAATGTGATTGACAGGAAGTGGGTGTTTCTGGGCGGAAACAGGCCGTTTTATGGGTGTGTGCGAAAAAACGCTACAGTTTCTGGGAAAAACGCGGGAGTGGCTGGAGAAACGGAGGAGAGTCTGGGCGAACGCTGGGTGTGTTTGTGACGTCAAACCAGGAACGAAACTGACTGAACTGATCGCAGTTGCCGAGTAAGTGTGGAGCTACTCAGAAACTGCTAAGAAGTGTCTATTCGCAATTTTGCTAATCTTTCGTTCGCAATTTTGATAAGCTAAGATTCACTCCCAGTAGGCGGCTGCTTAGCATGTGCAAAGCTGCTAAAAGCAGCTTGCGAGCGAACAACTCGGAATGAGGGCCCTACTTCTGCCTATCATTTTATGGGATGCACTTGATAAATGCTACCACAAAGCTGTGTACAACTTTTCCACTCTTTTCCACTCTTTTCACTGCTTGTTTGTCCTTTATGAGGTACTGTATATTCTCGAGTATAAGTCGATCCGAATATAAGCCGAGGCACCTAATTTTACCCCAAAAACCTGGGAAAACTTATTGACTCGAGTATAAGCCTAGGGTGGGAAATGCAGCTCTAGCCGTACACAGCCCTCAATGCCAGATATGCCCCACAGTGCCAGATATGCCCCCACAGTGCCAGATATGCCCCACAGGGCCAGATGTGCCAGATATGCCCCACAGTGCCAGATGTGCCTTATATGCCCCACAGTGCCAGATGTGCCCCACAGTGCCAGATGTGCCCCACAGTGCCAGATATGCCCCACAGTGCTAGATACTTACCCTCCGTCGCTCCCGCGCTGTCTTTTGAAGGAGGGACCCGGAGAGCGTCCCCCCTGCGTCTCCGGCGGCAGCGGCGTGTGTTAAAGGAAGTGCCGGTTCGTGCACTTCCTTTAACACACACACCGCCGGAGATGCAGGAGGGACACAGGAGAGCCGCGCGCTGCGCTCTCCGTGTCCCTCCTAACGCTGACTCGATTATAAGCCAAGGTGGCTTTTTCAGCACAAAAAAAAAGTGCTGAAAAAGTCGGCTTATAATCGAGTATATACGGTAATTAATATTGGCAGTGCTCCGTCTGCCTGAATTATATATTATGTATAGTTAAATAAATGTTTACTAACTCCAAACTTTTTAAATTAATCCTATAATGTGGATATTACTGTAGCTGAAGATCCTTTAATGATATGGCTGAGAACGTACCAAGATAGTAACAGATATCAGCTTTCCCCTGTCTAGTTTAAGTTGGAGCAATACAAATGTATTGTGATTAACTATGTTGGTGACTGAGGGTTATTGTACATTTGTGTTCTTTGTAAATGTTATGATGATAACGCTGTGGTGTAAAGTTGATCTGAAATATTAATGACACTTTCATTTTACCTCAATAGCAAGTCTGCAGATGTTCACGAGGAAATCTAAGTTCTCTACACAGCTTTGGGGCTAATAACCAAGTGCGATGTCTGGTGAAGAGAACGTGCGTTAATCAGAGTTATGCATGGATCGGCGTGTATAAATCCAACAACGTAAGTAGTGCAGGATTGCAGATTTTATCTTAAATGCAATCATAAGTCGGAGGTCTGTGCTACAGCCACACACCAACATGTTGTATTTAGGAAATGAACACTTGCTACTAAAGGAAGAATTGTAGCCTAAAAAATTTTTCAAAGACATTTTCACCAGTGGTATATACTACAGAATATGTATATTGTATGGTGGCAGCAATGGCATATCTATAATGGGTACAAGGTTGCGGTGCACGCAGGCCCCTGGGTCCTGTGGAGCCCACACATTGCACCAATTTAATTATACTCACCTCTCTATAGGCCTGGCACTTGCTGCAAAGCAGCAAATATCACTCATAAAATGGCCACCAAATCTATTTTCCGGTGATTCGCGCATGGATAAAACAGATGTTCCCGGGAACATGGTACGGGCACCATGTTCCCGGAGACCAGCGCATACGCAGTAGACTCTGGCACTATGCCAGAGTCTACTGGACCACTGGAGAGGAGGGGGCCTAATCGGAAACTGCACACAGGCCCCATCCTCTCTTGGCAGGGTAACAGGATCACAATCTCCTCCAGTAAAAAGATGACGCACAGCAAAGGACAATCCAAGAAATTACATTCTTATTCTGCAAATATATTTTTTACCACCAGCAGGTTGGGTTGGGAATGTATGGTGCTACGGAATTATAGCAGCTCCTAACTACCATGTTACAGGATGTATTTAAAAAATGACAGTTAAGAGCTAATTGGTTGGTACTTTATCACCGTGCTTTTTATCACTCTGCAAGGCTTGAGAAATATGGGCCTTAGTGTTTTTCTCTAACAGTTAGATGGCACCTACAGCAGAATGTGTTCACCACTAGTATCCCTGTTTTTGGATTGTTTGCTTTATCTAACATGGATGTCCTGTTACTGTACCTCACTTCTCTGGTCTCCTCACCATATTTAATTATTCAGAAAGTTGCAGGTTGAAACCTTTTGTGACACACCCGGCCTGAGTGTGAGTGCGATTACCTTATCGGTGCGGGGAATACCCCAGTTCTTGTTATCCGGCAGTTCAGACACACCTGCTGGGGACTCAAGGAGCAAGTAACAATAGGGCTATGCAATCAGGGTATTTTATTATTCCACAAGTGTTACAATCTGCAGGTGTACTATGTCACTGGGGCGAGAACCCCTAAATTTCTCTATGCTGTCAGACATCTGGTTAATAAACAGGTCACTTCAATAATGCTTCTGCACTTGTAACAAACACAACACGTCTAGTACAGTGGTTTCATCAACAGTGAGTTACTTTATCTATAGTTTATACAACATATCACAACAGCATACCTCCCAACTGTCCCGATTTTCGCGGGACAGTCCCGTTTTTTGGGGACTGTCCCGCTGTCCCACCCGCGGGCCGCAGTGTCCCGCGGTGGGGGGGGGCAGTTGGGAGGCTCTGTCTGTCGCTGCCCTGCTTAGCAGAGCAGCGGTGAATAGACGCTGTGCGCATGGGCATGCCCCCTCAGTGACGAAAACGGGGGCGTGGCTCGTGTCCGCGGTCCTCCCGCGAAGTCATGCCCCCTTTTCCTTAGGTCACGCCCCTTTTTTGGGAGCGCGTGTGTCCCGATTTAGAAAGAAGAAATGTTGGGAGGTATGCAACAGTGCTTTTAATACTAGTATGTCCCAATCATTGTCTTAGGCTAGCAATGGAATACCTTTTATTATTAACACTTGCAAGTGTGTGGTAAACAAAACCCAACCTGTGCACAGGGATTTAAGTCTCTATTTCTGTAAATAGGGTTTACATCCACAGTCACTGTCCCATTCACAGTTGCTGGGTAACAGAATCTGCCTTAACCCAGTGTTAATATGAAATATGGAAGGAGAGAAGGGAAGACATGTGTCTTTGTAATAGCCCTGGCTCAGTTCTGTGGTGGCAGTGCTGATGCCCAGTGTCCCTGCGGTGGTTGTGAGGGTGCCCAGTACCTTCCCCAGTTGCCAGCTCCAGCTGGATGTCGTGATCCCTGACTCACACAGTATTCCTTGGTCACTGTAGTCTCGCCTGCACGCGCCCGCACGGCAGCTGCCTGCGCGTAGTAGGCCTCTGTGGAAGCGATCACTGCCTGGCTGTCTCCAAATCTGGGTCATGCTAGTGTGGGCGCTACGCGTTGCCGCACTCAGCTCTGTCCACTTGTCCTGCTTCGGGAATACTGCAGCTGTGTCACTCCTGGTCTGCGCATTGTGTGTCCACACACTGGCCCTCCTGCGTGCTCTCCACACTGCAGCTCCTGCTCCCTCCTCTGCATACATGTACTGCTCCAGCTGCTCAGCTCACTCCTCACACAGGTCAGGGGTTTATCATAACAGAAGGCTTTTCCCTTCCTGCTTTACAGAGCTGGGTCTGCCTTCCCTGGGTCCTAGTGCCCCTCTTGTTCCATTAACCCTGTGTTGTCAGGATCTTGAATAGTCTGAGGGAATCTCTGATGTCTCTAGGGCAATCTTGCAGGGGTCCCTGCTGGGACAGGTATACCACACTTTGCTGATAACTTTAAGCCCAAGTAACCTATACAGATGGTCAGTGGCAGAACAGGCAGCTGTGCAGCCAGTGCAATGCTGATATAGTTGTGACAAATAAATCAAATTAAACTGTAGCGTTTAGAAAAAAACAATTAATACAACAAATTAAATGTCCACAAGAAGTAGGCCTTGGCGCCTTCAGTGTTCAAATAATACTTAACAATTATAGATACATGCGTACCAAAACTAAAGATGATCTCAGCTTTTAGCAATATATTTCCTTCCTCTCCTTTGCTTTATCCCTCTGAAGGGTTAAAACATGCTTTATGAACTCTTATGTGTTTGCAATGGATGCGTGCTGCCCTGTGTTAGATGCCTTTGTCTCTCATACAGATACCAGGCTTGTGTGGGTCTGGCATCCAAGGTCAGCTCTATACTAGATGAAACCTGCTTTTTCTACTTCTGTGTGTTACTAAAAGATCTTGTGTTAAGTTCCATCTGATGCAACGTATATAACATCTGCCTAGCAACTGCTATATCCAATTATGTTATGTCAAGTATTAACCACCCCTACGTACCCCACTAGGGCACCACCCCTAAGCCAATGAGCCCTGTTACACTTATCAGTTACACCCTTATGTGTTCTCTTTTTATACCAATGTTAAACATTCAATAAAACAGTGTGAATTCTTACTGCTTGTGTTGTGCATGTACCTTGTGGCTAAGAGTTTACACTCCAGACGTCTAAGAGGCCATCACATCGAGGGTTAAGGTATAAGGGCAAATCCTTTCAGCTGGGGGCTACGTCCGCGATTCAGTGATCGTCCCTGAATGGTAAAAATAGAGAATTTATTGTCTGTCTTTGCCATACAGGATTGCGGTCATACACTGAAGCTGAATCCGTGTCAGTGTTCCGGGAACACGTGACAAGGTAATATTTAAGTCCGGGACTTAATATTACGAAGTTTTATGTAAAAGCATAAAACAGGTATCAGGGATACCATAGAATCTTTAATGTCTGGGACTTAAAGAATACGTCTGAGAAAGGACCCGGGGTCCAAGCGCAATTCTCCAAAGACGTCAGTATCTGGGATACTTAAAAAAAAACATAGACCTGGGGTCTATACGTAACGTAGAGAATACCCCGATTTGATCGCCTATATATTTTTGTATGTTGTAGTGAGATAAGTTCTTATATTTGGTCCAGACGGCTGGTAAGTTTTCGTCTGCCAGATATCTTCACTCAAACACTTTTCTTGCTTCCTGTTTAAAACGCTGTATTTTTCTGACATCTTGTACGAAGGTAAGCGTACCCGTCAAAAGATTTCATGTTCTCACTGTACAGATAATATTGTGATATTGTCAATGACTAATTAACTGGTTAGCTGATGCATGTATAGTAAGTAGAGTGTTGTATATTTTAGATAATTTTCTTTTAAAAGTTGTATTGTTGATTTATATTACTGTCTGACAATGGGCTCTAGTCAGAGTAAAAAACTGCATATCCCCCGCCCCTCCCTGGTGAGACATGCAAGATGTATGTTGCCCGTAACTCTACCTCAGAGTATTATTTAGTTAACCCATGGGTGGATAATTTAGCGGGATGGACAGAGAAAGCAGGACAGGACCCATTCCTACGGGAAGGCAGTAATTACCTTTTCTATATGGAGATTTAAGAAAAAATGTCAGTTCCCAACAGCACAGAAGCGAGGCTGCAAAAAAAAAACCCTCTCCCTCCCCCCTTTGCATTCCAATGTATCCTGCGCTCAGAGACACAAATCTCTTGGCAGCAGTAACCCTTTCACACTAAATGGGATTGCCTCCAGCTCCACTGCTGGAGGGTGCGTCCACTAGCTCTATCCCTAGCACCAATAACCCAGAGTTTAGATAATAGTAAAACACTGTCCCAAGCCCACTATTACCCTCGATGGCTGTATATCTTATTTGCGCAAAGCTTGCAAAGGACGCAGCTATACACATATGAAGGAAGTTTTTTTTTGCCTGTGTTTTTTTGCCTGTCGCTGTAGCTTGTAAACAGAAACCTTCATAGTCTGTTACTGCGTTTTGAAAAAGGTTTAAGGACTGCTGGACAGATGACGCTGGCTTACCTTTGCTTAACTCAGAAAGCTTACTCACTTCCCCACTCACTCATAACTATCAGAACTCCAGACGCTTTGACAGACAGAACCAACCCCGCAGTCAGGGAAGATTCCAAAGACCCCGCGCACTGACGGGGCCCGGAGGAGGGTATCCCAGCCTTTATTCAACTCACCCGTCATAGTAAAGATTCACCTCTGCTGCCACTTATTATAAATGGAAGTAAAATTCCCTTTTTAGTGGACAGCGGTGCAACAACCAGTGTTTTGTGTTCTGACTTATGCAGTATCCCCTCTCACCAGAAAAGATAGAAGGTCTCCGCCCCGTGATACAGCAATTCTTACAACAGGGTATTCTCAGACATATTGTATCACCATACTGTACTCCTGTGAACCCTGTTGCCAAAGCTGATGGTAGTATAAGATTTGTACAGAATCTCAGAGCGATCAATCAGCCAATTGTCCCGATTGCACCAATTGTTCCAGATGTAAACTCACTCATTTCTGCAATCCCTGCAGATGCTGCGTTCTCTGTAATTGATTTGAAGAATGCCTTTTTTTTCAGCATACCTGTAGATTCACAGACACAATTACTTTTGCCTTTTCTTTTGAGGGTAAACAACTTACCTGGTGCAGATTATTGACGCACCTGTTGTCTCCAGGCCACATTGAGGCCCTGGCAACCTCACCATGGTTCAGTCCTGCTACAGTATGCAGATGATCTGCTGCTCTGTAGTAAAACTGAGGAGGCCTGCCGAGAGGATGGTGTTTCATTACTAAACTGGCTTTGTGAATGTGGACACAAGGTGTCCAAAATAAAAATGCAATGGTGTAAAAAGCATGTTGATTACTTAGGTTTTGTGCTCACTCAGGGAGAGAGGAAAGTCAGTCCACAACGCATACAGTCTGTATTGGGCCTGGTCACCCCAACTACCCAGAGGGAACTACTGTCCTTCCTGGGTATGGTAAATTACTGCAGACAGTGGATATCTGATTGCTCTTATTGTGATAACATTTTGAGACAAGCCACACTGAAGGACAAACCTAAAACTGTACAATGGTCACAAGAAATGTTAACTGCATATGAAAGTTTAAAATGTATGTTGATGAAAAGTCCGGCACTTGGCCTCCCCAGTTATGTGCTACCTTTCCATCTATATGCAAGGGACAATTGTAAAACCATGGCGGGGGTGCTCACACAGTTTCATGGAGGGAAGTTGCGCCCCGTGCATTTTTTTTCCAAAGTCATGCCAGTGTCTGTGCAAGGTATGCCTGCCTGCCTCAGGGCTTTGGCAGCCTGTGCAATGGTTGCAGAAATGGCCACTACCCTCACTTTAGGCCACATCACAGTACTCCACACCACACATGATGTCCTGGCAATACTTAAAGGCTTACACACAGCACATGTCAGCACAACGCCTTAGTGGATATGAAGTACTCCTTTTGAGTAACCCTACCCTTACCATCAAGTACACTGCTAGTTCTTCTGGCCCTGCACCCATTCTCAATGCCCTTTTGGGCTTGAAAGGTCCCGAGGATGAACCACCCGACCTACATGACTGTGCTGCTTCCATTGACGCTGAAACTTCTCCCAGACTTGACATGTCTCCCGTTCCCATACCAGGCGCAGACGTAGTTTTTGTTGACGGCTCATGTAGTAGGCCCAATGACAATACATACCAGGCTGGCTATGCCATTGTCACCCTCCCTGACACTGTGTTGGAAACCCTGCCAATACCTTATCAGTCCGCGCAAGCTGCAGAACTCATTGCACTCACTAGAGCATGTCCCTCCCTTTACAACGTCCATCTGCTCACTCAACTTCAAGCTGCTGCGACTAATACTGATCTCTCCGACTGGACTTACCCAATTCTGCAGAAAAAATCCTAAATCAGGATTAATCTGCAAAGAGGGGAAACCCTGTATGCCCCAGTCCAGTGCCCCTTTGCTCATTGCCCAGTGCCGTGGTGTTGGTCACCGTGGTGAAGCCACAACACTCCTCCTACTAACCAATGATTTTTGTGTGTTGCTAGTGCCAAATCACTTGTGGACCAGTATGTTAGCAGATGCATCACTTGCCTCAGGAACAACCCTAATAAAGCTAAACACCAGCATCTTGAATACCCCACAGAAAACTCTAGGATACTCACCCTTTGAAATACTAATGGGTAGACCCTTTTCCTACACCCTGGGCTAAGAAACCACTAGTAATACAGGAAGGAGATCTAGAACTCATCAGAGAAGAGTATGTCAGGTCCCTGATAACAAAACTGAATGAAATTGAACATGAGGTTGTTTGTAAAAACCCTTTGAGTCCACAGGAACCTACACACCCCTTTAAAGTCGGAGACAGAGTCGTGGTGAAGGTGCTCCCCAGGAACAAGAGCCCAGGAGACTTCACCTATGGTCCAGAGACAGAGGTCGTAGCAGTTACCCGAACAGCAGTCCTGACAGAGGAAAGTCCTACCTGGATCCATGCATCCCGAGTAAAAAAGGTTCCTAGACCAGACCTAGAGAGGGAAGCAAGTGATTCCAGTGAGGTACGAACCGGGGCAGACAGCCCTGACCTCCCACCTAGCGAAGAAAGAAGAACAGAAGAAGATGAGGAACCTGTCCCCTATCTTTATCCTGGGGACTATCTCGATAGCCCTACTGGCCCTCATTCACCTCACAATATGTGAAGTCGACATCACACAAACAAATGGGATCCCCACCTTGTGGTACAATTCCTCCAACACACACGTAGCCACATATATCCTTGATTATTTCATGTTCCCTAAACTTGCTGACAACAAACATTTCATACAGCAGAAAAGGAAATCAGGAATGTCTGAGACAGTATATATTTGTGTTACTGACGAATGGTACTATGACATTAGATATTATGGATCTAATTGTAATTCCTGGGAAGCTGTGGGGTGGAATACAGGAACAGATTGGGGATATCGCCCATCAGCTGCCAGAAACAGATATGGTCAACATCTGAACTTACTTCAAAGATTGTCCATTAATTTTTGGTTAGAATGGATGAAGTATAGTGCTAACAAACACAATAAAAGCAACTGTTATGTCTGTGGCAAATCTAGGCCCCACCTAGGTACAGTGCCCCTTAATATACCCCTAGAACAAGAAAATTGTTTTTTTTCAGCCTTTTTAATGATCACCGATGACCCCACTCCTCCCTCTAATACTCCTGCTAATCGAAAGAAAAGAGCACTCCCAGGAGGTAGCTTTGACCCCCACGTATACATTGATACTATAGGGGTCCCAAGAGGTGTTCCAAATGAGTTCAAAGCTAGAGATGAGGTGGCTGCGGGTTTTGAGTCATTGTTTCCTATAGTAACTGTAAATAAAAACGTAGCCTGGATTAATTATATATATTATAATCAACAAAGATTTGTTAATGATACCAAAGATGCTCTTAAAGGTATAGCTGAACAGCTAGAAGCCACTTCCCAAATGACATTCCAAAATAGAATGGCCCTTGACATGATTCTAGCAGAAAAAGGTGGTACATGTGTTTACATTAGTAAGGTGGAAGGCTGTTGTACATATATTCCTGACAACACTGGTCCCAATGGTAAGGTTACTTTAGCCATAAACAAGTTAGAAACCTTATCCATAGAACTTAAGAAAAATTCAGGTATTGATAACCCATGGAGCCAATATTTTGGGTGGTTTGAAAATTGGAAACAGGCTCTTGTGCAAATAAGCATATTCATACTTGTAACTTTAATTCTTTTAGGCATTATAGTTTATTGTATAATTCCCTGTGGAAAGAAACTTACCTCCAAAGGCATTGATAAGGCCCTGATGTATTATGACATAACCACCAGTCCTGTCACCTTCTCTGATAGTGAGGGACCCGACGATTATGTCCAATATCTCAAGAACTGGAGAAACAAGAAAGGAGCCTCACTCAAGAATCATGTCATATAATAATCATGATTCTAAGAGGGGATTGAAGGGTTAAAACATGCTTTATGAACTCTTATGTGTTTGCAATGGATGCGTGCTGCCCTGTGTTAGATGCCTTTGTCTCTCATACAGATACCAGGCTTGTGTGGGTCTGGCATCCAAGGTCAGCTCTATACTAGATGAAACCTGCTTTTTCTACTTCTGTGTGTTACTAAAAGATCTTGTGTTAAGTTCCATCTGATGCAACGTATATAACATCTGCCTAGCAACTGCTATATCCAATTATGTTATGTCAAGTATTAACCACCCCTACGTACCCCACTAGGGCACCACCCCTAAGCCAATGAGCCCTGTTACACTTATCAGTTACACCCTTATGTGTTCTCTTTTTATACCAATGTTAAACATTCAATAAAACAGTGTGAATTCTTACTGCTTGTGTTGTGCATGTACCTTGTGGCTAAGAGTTTACACTCCAGACGTCTAAGAGGCCATCACATCGAGGGTTAAGGTATAAGGGCAAATCCTTTCACCCTCTTAGAGCACCGGTACTTGGCAGGATAGATGGAACATAGGGTTCTATTTACTAAGCCTTGGATGGAGATAAAGTCGCTGGAGATAAAGTACCAGCCAACCAGCTCCTAACTGTCAGGTTTCAAACACAGCCTGTGGCATAGCAGTGAGGAGCTGATTGGCTGGTACTTTATCTCAAGCGACTTTATCTCCATCCGAGGCTTAGTAAATAGTCCCCATAGGCATGGAGATAAAGTAGTATAGTTGCTTCTCACAATAAATACAGTGACTCGTGCTCATGTGCAAAAGGTAAGTGCTGGCTCTCATGCAGGAATGAAGATGAAATGCCAGCAGACGGGATGCTGGCTGTCAAGATCCCGACAGTGGCATCCCGCCCGCTAGAATCCCGGCAGCGGGGCGAGCGCTAAGAGTCCCATTGCGGGCTCGCTGCGCTCGCCACAGGTTCTAGTCCCACTCTATGGGTGTTGTGAACACCCACGAGTGGGAATAGCCCTGGCGAGCCTTTTGGGATTCTCGGCTGTCGGGATTCCGGCATCTGTATCCTGAACGCCGGGATCCCGACAGCGGATATATTAACTACATCCCCTCATGCATTTACATAGAAACATCGAATTTGACGGGAGATAAGAACCACTCGGCCAATCTAGTCTTCCCGATTTTTTTACCATATTTTAACTTCAAACCTTATTTGAGCCTTACAGTTTTACTTTTAAGGGATATCCTTATGTCTATCCCATGCATGTTAAAATTGCTTTACTGTCTGGAGCCCAAAAGAGCAATCAGTGTTAAGCAGCACTGCAATATATGTGTCTTAAGGACACAAACACCCATAAATATATAGCGAGTGACACCATTCAAAAATTTAAAAAAAAAATTATATCCTTTTAGGATTTGGAATCAATCAATGGGAATATGGTTGTCCTATAACAGCTTCTGAGGACTTGAAACCTCCACCTTAAACCAAAAAATCTCCCAAAATATTTTTTTTTTTGATAGTACAGTACGTTTAAAACATTTATTGAACAGACAAAAAAAAAACATATAGACTCTACAATTCAAAGATAATTTCAAGACACCCTCTTCCAGCTTTTGCTAGAGCCAAATGTTGTAAAACTCTGTCTCACTGCCAAAACCGACTGGTGTCTTTCAGTTTGTAGTTATTACGGTGTCTTCACATTCAGTTGTGCCTCCGTTACATACTGTACTCTGTGTCGAGCAAAAATTGTGTTCTAGTTTTTACTCATTTTACTTTTTAGCAAGAGAAACAGCAGGAGATCTTTTTAAATTTTATTGTTCTTCACTTTCCTCCCTTTTAGTGTGTAAGAAATGTGGATGGGAGCAGAATGAACTACACCAACTGGTCGTGTGGACAAAAACAGTCCTGGGGAACATTGTGCGTTGCCATGAATTTGTCAAGTAAGTTCAATGGAAAATGATGGTCAAACATAGGTATACTGTGTGGGTAAAGGCAAAATTGCACAATAAGAAATGACAATAAAAATCATTTGTCACCGCCAAGTGCCAAATTTAAAATAAAGATTCTGATCAATGGCCTTACAAAGTTACATATTTAAAAATGTTTAATAATAGTATAGTGCAGGCCTGGCCAACCTGTGGCTCTCCAGCCGTTATTAAACTACAAGTTCCAGTATGTCCTGCAACAGTTTTCTATTAGGTCACCTGGAGAGCTGCAGGCTTATCAGGCCTGGTATAGTACAATATACAGTATTATGAATTCGACTTTGTGAAAATGCCCCTATTGGCACTTACATACAGTAATGGGTTTTGGCATTATATTATTTTATTTTTTTATCATTTGATTAATTTTGCTTTTTTTCGTGGAACTTCTTTGATAACTGCAGCGAAACCTTTCTGAAATAGACAGAAAAGCATCTGAGATCACTTAGGAAACCTGTTGTGTGGGTGGTCTATTCATGAAGCAGTGAAAAGTGTGGAGTAGTGAGTCAGTGGAGAAGTTGTCCATGGCAACCAATCAGCATTGAAGTAACATTTAAATTTGCATACTATAAAATTATACAGAGCAGCTGATTGGTTCCCATGGGCAACTTCTCCACTGGCTCACTTCTCCACTCTTTTCACTGCTTCATGAATAGACCCCAGAATCTTCTCTGACACTAACACGCCTCTCTCCTTTTCTTCTTCAAGCTGGCAGGTGGTTCTTGCTCAACTGCAACCATCAACTGCCCTTCATTTGCACAATCTGAGAGTCAGCCGTATATATGAGGACATAGCCATGGCACACTGCACCCATTAAAGAATATGTGTCTCTCCTTTTAAAGTTTGACCCAATGGGAATAAGGTTGTTTACAATCCAAAAAATCAATAAATCCATATACAGTTTTAATTATGGTGGCTTGTGTAGTTATTGTGTTTACTTATTTAACCACTTAAATGGCGATTTTCTTTTTATCATATTTTACTCGAAAATTGACGATTTAAAAAACAATGTAATTAAGTTAAAAGCATAGTTTAAAAAATTAATTCAAATATTTTATTAAAAGGAAATATGTCTAAGGGGTGTCTTGAACCCCTTCCCCCACCCATGTCCATAGGCACCCATTAGAAAATCCCATCCAGTGGCAGCTGCTGCCCCTGGGCTGCAGCGACAACCAAAGACTGCAGGGGGGAGCTGGCCAGCACATATAAACATACATGCAAAATTGTATGTAATATATGTGCTGACTGCTTTATCCGGGATCATGGACAGGCACACAGTCCTCAGCCTATTTTCAAAAAGCCCGCCCCTAGACTCCAATAGGCTGGTTTCACAAGCGTCTGGGAGCGGGCTTATAGGATACCTTACAAATAATATTTGAGTTAATTGAATTGCCCTGCACAACTAAGGGTAAGTTGCCTCACACATGGGGCCTGATTCAGATTTGTAAGCAAAGCAAAAAAGCACACAACTGGGCAAAGCCATGCTGCACTGCAGGTGGGGTGATGTCATAACCTCCAACTGTACCTTTTTGGCAGGTACAGTACCTTTTTTTATGGTCTGTACCGATTTTGGCTCTCCAAACTTCCATTGAAAGTATAGGAAAAGGGGAGTGCCCAAGCCGCTGTACCCGTGGCCATGCCCCCTTTTCAAATTTGTATAAATTTTTATGTGTAAAATGTTGGAGGGTATGTGATGTAGCGTGCAGAGAGATTTGGGTGGGTTATATTTTTTCTGTGCAGGATAAATACTGTCTGCTTTTGCATGTAGCACCCAAATGTTAGACAGCTTTAATTGTTCCCTGCAATTTAGATTTCAGTTTGAACACACCCCATCCAAACCTAACTCTCTCCTAACATGTTACATCTGCACCATCTGCACTGCACATGGGGCCTAATTCAGATCTGATCGTAGCCGTGCAAAATTTTGCATGGCAACGATCAGTTACTCAGACATGCGAGGGGGACACCCAGCACAGGGCTAGTCTGCCCCACATGCCAGTCCCTACCCCATCCCCCCACCCCGCCTGGGTACAAAAGCATTTTGAGCTTTTGTATCTGAAGCTTTTGTATCTGCGCACTGGCAGGGAGATACCTGTCGCTGTCTGGGTCGCAGCGTCTGCGTGTAACGTCACACAGTTGCCGCACACTGTGACGCCGGCAGCGATCGGGTCTGAATTAGGCCCATGGCTTTACCCAGTTGTGTGCTATTTTGCTTTACTGACAAACCTGAACTAGACCCATGGTTTTAAAGGGAAGTGGTTAAGATACCGCCGCACGGGATCCCAGCAATCACAATGCCGACACCAGAATCCTGCACAGCCGCACAATGCTGGTGTTGGAATACTAGCAAGACAGGCTGTCCTCCCTCTGTGGGTGTCCACAACACCCATAGAGGGAAAAAATAAGGAGCGCAGCGAGCCCGCAAGGTGCTTTCCAGTGCTCGCCCCACTGCCGGCATACTAGTGGCCAGGATGCCGTTGTACTGATGGCTGGCATCCCGGCACCGGTCATTCATACTGAACTCATTTTAACATGGTTCTGCTGAGACTTCCGGGTATGGCGCCGATGCGTGCAGCAGCAGTGTGAGCTCCGTGTGCCGCCCCAGCCCGCGCTAGCCCGTACGCTGCACATAGCGTTACAGCCCGCTCCAGGACCGCTCACCTGCCTGTGGGAACACCTCTGGCACCTGATGGAGCGCTTCCTGGCCGCCCCAGAAGCGGCTAAGCCCCTCAAACAACGTCCTGCAAAAACGAAAGGGGAATCCAAGATGGCCGCCGGACAGCAGACACAGCCGCAGCAGCAGCAAATACACACAGATCGTGAGTTACATTCCTCCTCTGACTCCTCTGTGAACACAGCTCTCCCTGTACATGCTGCCCCCTCTACACAGAAGTCTAATAAGACTACAGAGCAGGCTGAGGGCCCAATTACATACTCTGACATGGTAAAGGCAATTCAAGACTCCATTAATCCTATTATGGAATCTCATGCTGCCAAAGTCACACAGGCAGTGCATGACATTAAATCACAGTTTAAACAGCTTTCCAAACGGGTGCAGGCTAATGAACAGCGCCTTGGGGAGACATTTCATGACGTTGCCGATTTAAAGGAACAGTGCGCCTTTCTTCAGAAATCCCATTACCAGCTTCTTAATAAGGTCGACGATCTCGAGAATAGATCACGTCGAAATAATCTGAGGGTTGTTGGGCTGCCCGAAGCCCTTAAAGGGCCAGCACTCCTTTCCTTCATACAAGACACGCTGCCAGATCTGCTTGATATCCAAGATTCCTGCACGGGTATGATTGTGGAGAGGGCCCATCGCATTGGTCCTGCAAGGCCTACGCAGGATTCCCGACCCCGGGCTGTTATTTTCCGTTGTCTAAATTACATCCACAAAGACACCATCTGGTCTGCGTCTCGCCGTAAACGGAACTTACAATGGAACGATGTGAAGATTTTTATCTTCCAAGATTATTCGGCAGAGGTGGCCAGGGCACGACGTGAATTCACCCCACTTTGTTCCCGCCTAGCAAAAGCAAATAGAAAATTCGCTCTTATATACCCAGCACGATTACGCCTGTTCAAAGGATCTTCATTTACAGACTTCTCCACCGTGGCTGATGCGGAAGCATATCTACTGGAAGAGGAGAACGGCCGTTCCTCACTGCGCCGGCCCTCAACGGACTCGACTCCTGACTGCTAACCACGGCTATAAAATTCCTTAGCGTGGTTATCTCCTCCTTTACTGGCGATTACTCTATTACTTTGATATATCTGTTTATGTTATAGCTGTTAATCGCTAGAAGTTCTTGAAATTATTGGTGGGAGGAGACGCCTCTCTTACCGACGTAAATGCTATGGCGGGTGCCATTTCATCATTAATCCCATTCTGAATGGGATCCCTCTTTTAAGGCGCCTTCCACCTAAAGTTTTCCACATGTTATTCTAAGTTATGTTTTGTTTATGCCATATATAAGCTATGCTTACTGTTTCTCAGTACCAGGGCTGAGGCAAACCTGGAGTTCTTATCTGGTTCTCCAATTGGCGAACTATAGGTCAATTTAGATTATCTTTGTACCTGAAGTGCACTTTTGATGCTAATCCTTTGATCCATTCTTTTCTGGATCCTTTACTTTACTTTCCCCCACTTTTTCTACCCATTGTTCTCTCCTCTCTGTGTCTTGTCCTGTTGGTTTTCTATGTCCATGATAGCAATGTATTTTGTAGATATGATATTATCGGTTTTATTTATTGCCATGAACCATACCTTTCTTCAGCAGAATGATGACCAGTTTAAAAATTGGCACATATAATGTAGGTGGCTTCCACTCCCCCATAAAGAGGAAGAAAATCTTACTTTACTTATCTAAACTACATGTAGATGTTGCATTCCTCCAGGAGTCTCATCTCCTTCCCCCTGAGATTGACAAGCTCAATTGCCTGGGCTGGAGAGTGCTGGCGTCCGCCCCATTTACTGCCAAGGCCCGTGGGGTACTCATTTTGATTAGACGCTCCGTCCAAGTAGACCTTCACTCCTCCCAATCTGATACTGAAGGCAGATATCTCATTGTAGACGCCACTCTAGATGACTCACGTTTTCTACTGTGTAATGTATACGCCCCCAATATTGATCCCCAACCCTTTTTTCTGTCCATTGCCGCTAAACTGCACCCACACTCTCATAAACAGGTAATACTCGCAGGTGACTTTAACTCTACTGTATCCAATGCTCTTGATAGGAACACCAAATCCAGATCTAGCCGTTATACTCCCAAATATGGTTTACCATATCTAATGTCCCCGGGAGTCAGTCTACTCATGTGCAGGGTAACGAGGGTGGGCGCGGGGCATGCTGGGAGAGATCCCTCACACAGCTTTGCGGAGAGAAGCCCATTGGCTTCTATGGGGTATCGGCAATCCCCTTCGTGGCGCTGACCTGGCGGCCGGGGGTTAGTACATTAGGAAAATGTGGTAACAGGGGGGGTTTACTGCATTTTTCATTTAGTACATCCCACCCTGTGTTTGAAAAATGACAGAAATTGATTCGTTGGACTTCTTCGCTTTCCAAGGTGTGCTACATCTCCCCCCATATGTCATTATAAAAAAATGACGTTATCCTAGATGCCTCTTTACACCTTTTCAAGTGCAGCTAAACTTGTAGCAGAAATTCTACCATTCCTCCCTATGGGGAGACGAAGCAAACTTTCAAATCGAGCAGTTGCCCATAGCAACCACCAGCTTCTAGCTTTAATGCTTTAATTTAATAAGTACATTCTATAAAGGATAGATAGACTTTGATAGGTTGCTATGGGCAACTTCTCCACTTTATGTCTTTCCAAGAGTTGACACATCTCCCTTTATACGTTGTCAGGGAACTACTGTAGTCCAGTTTCTCCTAACTTTACACTGCAGCTCCCATTGGTGTTGCATCTCTCTGAGTGATCCTGACCTGTATTTCACATTAGAGATGGCCATCGGTGGGCTGCCATCGATGGCACCATCTGTGATAACCACCTATGGCACTTGAACCATCTATGGTGAATCATCGATGGTTTGCACCACTCAATGACCATCACTGAAAGGTGCTGGCCTGGTGGTCGTGGGGGTAGGGTTTAGCGGGTGTTGAGGGTGGAGCTATGCTCCATGTCCCGGCACCTTGCAAAATAAGAAAATAAAAAATATTAATTTAGGCTGTGCCATCGATGGAGGGAAACCATCTGGTTTTCTCCCATCGATGACATAACATTCACCATCTGCCATGAACCATCGAAGACTTGGAATCATCGATGGTCAATGGCCATCCCTATTTCACATGAGTGATTTGGCTTAGAAGATAAGTTGCCGTGTACATAACAATAAATCAGGTAGTTCAAAAACGTAATTTGTGTTCCTACTAGTGATGAGCACCGGAAATTTTTCGGGTTTTGTGTTTTGGTTTTGGGTTCGGTTCCGCGGCCGTGTTTTGGGTTCGAACGCGTTTTGGCAAAACCTCACCGAATTTTTTTTGTCGGATTCGGGTGTGTTTTGGATTCGGGTGTTTTTTTCAAAAAACCCTAAAAAACAGCTTAAATCATAGAATTTGGGGGTCATTTTGATCCCAAAGTATTATTAACCTCAATAACCATAATTTCCACTCATTTTCAGTCTATTCTGAACACCTCACACCTCACAATATTATTTTTAGTCCTAAAATTTGCACCGAGGTCGCTGGATGGCTAAGCTAAGCGACCCAAGTGGCCGACACAAACACCTGGCCCATCTAGGAGTGGCACTGCAGTGTCACGCAGGATGGCCCTTCCAAAAAACACTCCCCAAACAGCACATGACGCAAAGAAAAAAAGAGGCGCAATGAGGTAGCTGTGTGAGTAAGCTAAGCGACCCTAGTGGCCGACACAAACACCTGGCCCATCTAGGAGTGGCACTGCAGTGTCACGCAGGATGGCCCTTCCAAAAAACACCCCCCAAACAGCACATGACGCAAAGAAAAATGAAAGAAAAAAGAGGTGCAAGATGGAATTGTCCTTGGGCCCTCCCACCCACCCTTTTGTTGTATAAACAGGACATGCACACTTTAACCAACCCATCATTTCAGTGACAGGGTCTGCCACACGACTGTGACTGAAATGACGGGTTGGTTTGGACCCCCACCAAAAAAGAAGCAATTAATCTCTCCTTGCACAAACTGGCTCTACAGAGGCAAGATGTCCACCTCATCATCATCCTCCGATATATCACCGTGTACATCCCCCTCCTCACAGATTATCAATTCGTCCCCACTGGAATCCACCATCTCAGCTCCCTGTGTACTTTGTGGAGGCAATTGCTGCTGGTCAATGTCTCCACGGAGGAATTGATTATAATTCATTTTAATGAACATCATCTTCTCCACATTTTCTGGATGTAACCTCGTACGCCGATTGCTGACAAGGTGAGCGGCGGCACTAAACACTCTTTCGGAGTACACACTTGTGGGAGGGCAACTTAGGTAGAATAAAGCCAGTTTGTGCAAGGGCCTCCAAATTGCCTCTTTTTCCTGCCAGTATAAGTACGGACTGTCTGACGTGCCTACTTGGATGCGGTCACTCATATAATCCTCCACCATTCTTTCAATGGGGAGAGAATCATATGCAGTGACAGTAGACGACATGTCCGTAATCGTTGTCAGGTCCTTCAGTCCGGACCAGATGTCAGCATCAGCAGTCGCTCCAGACTGCCCTGCATCACCGCCAGCGGGTGGGCTCGGAATTCTGAGCCTTTTCCTCGCACCCCCAGTTGCGGGAGAATGTGAAGGAGGAGATGTTGACAGGTCGCGTTCCGCTTGACTTGACAATTTTGTCACCAGCAGTTCTTTGAACCCCAGCAGACTTGTGTCTGCCGGAAAGAGAGATCCAAGGTAGGTTTTAAATCTAGGATCAAGCACGGTGGCCAAAATGTAGTGCTCTGATTTCAACAAATTGACCACCCGTGAATCCTTGTTAAGCGAATTAAGGGCTCCATCCACAAGTCCCACATGCCTAGCGGAATCGCTCTGTGTTAGCTCCTCCTTCAATGTCTCCAGCTTCTTCTGCAAAAGCCTGATGAGGGGAATGACCTGACTCAGGCTGGCAGTGTCTGAACTGACTTCACGTGTGGCAAGTTCAAAAGGTTGCAGAACCTTGCACAACGTTGAAATCATTCTCCACTGCGCTTGAGACAGGTGCATTCCACCTCCTATATCGTGCTCAGTTGTATAGGCTTGAATGGCCTTTTGCTGCTCCTCCAACCTCTGAAGCATATAGAGGGTTGAATTCCACCTCATTACCACTTCTTGCTTCAGATGATGGCAGGGCAGGTTCAGGCGTTTTTGGTGGTGCTCCAGTCTTCTGTACGTGGTGCCTGTACGCCGAAAGTGTCCCGCAATTCTTCTGGCCACCGACAGCATCTCTTGCACGCCCCTCTCGTTTTTTAAATAATTCTGCACCACCAAATTCAAGGTATGTGCAAAACATGGGACGTGCTGGAAATTGCCCAGATTTAATGCACACACAATATTGCTGGCGTTGTCCGATGCCACAAATCCACAGGAGAGTCCAAATGGGGTAAGCCATTCTGCGATGATCTTCCTCAGTTGCCGTAAGAGGTTTTTAGCTGTGTGCGTATTCTGGAAAGCGGTGATACAAAGCGTAGCCTGCCTAGGAAAGAGTTGGCGTTTGCGAGATGCTGCTACTGATGCCGCCGCTGCTGTTCTTGCGGCGGGAGTCAATACATCTACCCAGTGGGCTGTCACAGTCATATAGTCCTGAGCCTGCCCTGCTCCACTTGTCCACATGTCCGTGGTTAAGTGGACATTGGGTACAACTGCATTTTTTAGGACACTGGTGAGTCTTTTTCTGAGGTCTGTGTACATTTTCGGTATCGCCTGCCTAGAGAAATGGAACCTAGATGGTATTTGGTACCGGGGACACAGTACCTCCAACATGTCTCTAGTTGCCTCTGCAGTAATGATGGATACCGGAACCACGTTTCTGACCGCCCAGGATGCCAAGGCCTCAGTTATCCGCTTTGCAGCAGGATGACTGCTGTGATATTTCATCTTCCTCGCAAAGGACTGTTGGACAGTCAATTGCTTGGTGGAAGTAGTAAAAGTGGTCTTACGAGTACGACTTCCCCTCTGGGATGACCATCGACTCCCAGCAGCAACAACAGCAGCGCCAGCAGCAGTAGGCGTTACACACAAGGATGCATCGGAGGAATCCCAGGCAGTAGAGGACTCGTCAGAATTGCCAGTGACATGGCCTGCAGGACTATTGGCATTCCTGGGGAAGGAGGAAATTGACACTGAGGGAGTTGGTGGGGTGGTTTGCGTGAGCTTGGTTACAAGAGGAAGGGATTTACTGGTCAGTGGACTGCTTCCGCTGTCGCCCAAAGTTTTTGAACTTGTCACTGACTTATGTTGAATGCGCTGCAGGTGACGTATAAGGGAGGATGTTCCGAGGTGGTTAACGTCCTTACCCCTACTTATTACAGCTTGACAAAGGCAACACACGGCTTGACAAATGTTGTCCGCATTTCTGTTGAAATACTTCCACACCGAAGAGCTGATTTTTTTGGTATTTTCACCAGGCATGTCAATGGCCCTATTCCTCCCACGGACAACAGGTGTCTCCCCGGGTGCCTGACTTAAACAAACCACCTCACCATCAGAATCCTCCTGGTCAATTTCCTCCCCAGCGCCAGCAACACCCATATCCTCCTCATCCTGGTGTACTTCAACACTGACATCTTCAATCTGACTATCAGGAACTGGACTGCGGGTGCTCCTTCCAGCACTTGCAGGGGGCGTGCAAATGGTGGAAGGCGCATGCTCTTCACGTCCAGTGTTGGGAAGGTCAGGCATCGCAAACGACACAATTGGACTCTCCTTGTGGATTTGTGATTTCGAAGAACGCACAGTTCTTTGCTGTGCTTTTGCCAGCTTGAGTCTTTTCATTTTTCTAGCGAGAGGCTGAGTGCTTCCATCCTCATGTGAAGCTGAACCACTAGCCATGAACATAGGCCAGGGCCTCAGCCGTTCCTTGCCACTCCGTGTGGTAAATGGCATATTGGCAAGTTTACGCTTCTCCTCCGACAATTTTATTTTAGATTTTTGAGTCCTTTTTTTACTGATATTTGGTGTTTTGGATTTTACATGCTCTGTACTATGACATTGGGCATCGGCCTTGGCAGACGACGTTGCTGGCATTTCATCGTCTCGGCCATGACTAGTGGCAGCAGCTTCAGCATGAGGTGGAAGTCGATCTTGATCTTTCCCTATTTTTGGAACCTCAACATTTTTGTTCTCCATATTTTAATAGGCACAACTAAAAGGCACCTCAGGTAAACAATGGAGATGGATGGATACTAGTATACTTATGGATTGACGAGCGACTGCCGACACAGAGGTAGCTACAGCCGTGGACTACCGTACTGCGTCTGCTGCTAATATAGACTGGATGATAATGAGATATAAAATATATATATATCACTACTGCAGCCGGACAGGTATATATTATATAATGAAGGACCTGCTGGACACTGTCAGCACTGCAGACTCCTAAAGTAAGCTACTAGTATCAAGAAGATAGAAAAAAAAAAAAACACCACAGGTAGGTGGTATACAATTATGGATGGACGAGCGACTGCCGACACAGAGGTAGCTACAGCCGTGGACTACCGTACTGCGTCTGCTGCTAATATAGACTGGATGATAATGATATAAAAAATATATATATATATCACTACTGCAGCCGGACAGGTATATATTATATAATGACGGACCTGCTGGACACTGTCAGCTCAGCACTGCAGACTCCTAAAGTAAGCTACTAGTAGTATCAAGAAGATAGAAAAAAAAAAAAAACACCACAGGTAGGTGGTATACAATTATGGATGGACGAGCGACTGCCGACACAGAGGTAGCTACAGCCGTGGACTACCGTACTGCGTCTGCTGCTAATATAGACTGGATGATAATGAGATATAAAATATATATATATATCACTACTGCAGCCGGACAGGTATATATTATATAATGACGGACCTGCTGGACACTGTCAGCTCAGAACTGCAGACTCCTAAAGTAAGCTACTAGTAGTATCAAGAAGATAGAAAAAAAAAAAAACACCACAGGTAGGTGGTATACAATTATGGATGGACGAGCGACTGCCGACACAGAGGTAGCTACAGCCGTGGACTACCGCACTGCGTCTGCTGCTAATATAGACTGGATGATAATGATATAAAAAATATATATATATATATCACTACTGCAGCCGGACAGGTATATATTATATTATGACGGACCTGCTGGACACTGTCAGCTCAGCACTGCAGACTCCTAAAGTAAGCTACTAGTAGTATCAAGAAGATAGAAACAAAAAAAAACACCACAGGTAGGTGGTATACAATTATGGATGGACGAGCGACTGCCGACACAGAGGTAGCTACAGCCGTGGACTACCGTACTGCGTCTGCTGCTAATATAGACTGGATGATAATGAGATATAAAATATATATATATCACTACTGCAGCCGGACAGGTATATATTATATAATGACGGACCTGCTGGACACTGTCAGCTCAGCACTGCAGACTCCTAAAGTAAGCTACTAGTAGTATCAAGAAGATAGAAAAAAAAAAAAACACCACGGGTAGGTGGTATACAATTATGGATGGACGAGTGACTGCCGACACAGAGGTAGCTACAGCCGTGGACTACCGTACTGCGTCTGCTGCAGTGCTAATATAGACTGGATGATAATGATATAAAAAATATATATATATCACTACTGCAGCCGGACAGGTATATATTATATAATGACGGACCTGCTGGACACTGTCAGCAGAATGCGTTTATAGAATAAAAACACCACACGACGAGTGTTTAACTTTTTCATGCAGACAATCACAATATACTGGTGGTCAGTGGTCACTGGTCAGTCACACTGGCACTGGCAGTGGCACTCTGGCAGCAAAAGTGTGCACTGTTAAAATATGTACTCCTGCTATAACTGCTCCCCAGTCTCCCCCACAATTAAGCTGTGTGAGCAGTGAGCACTCAGCACAGTCAGATATACAGTATTACATAGATGATGCAGCACACTGAGGGCACACTGAGGCTGAGCACAGATATGGTATGTGACTGTGTCACACTGTGTATCGTTTTTTTTCAGGCAGAGAACGGATTAATTAAACTGGTGGTCACTGGTCACACTATCAGCAAGTAGTACTCCTAATATGCTCCCCAAAATTAGTAAATCAAGTGTCTCTACTACTCTCTAGTCTACTCTAAACGGAGAGGACGCCAGCCACGTCCTCTCCCTATCAATCTCAATGCACGTGTGAAAATGGCGGCGACGCGCGGCTCCTTATATAGAATCCGAGTCTCGCGATAGAATCCGAGCCTCGCGAGAATCCGACAGCGGGATGATGACGTTCGGGCGCGCTCGGGTTAACCGAGCAAGGCGGGAGGATCCGAGTCTGCCTCGGACCCGTGTAAAAAGCGTGAAGTTCGGGGGGGTTCGGTTTCCGAGAAACCGAACCCGCTCATCACTAGTTCCTACTACATTATGGGGGTGATTCAGAGTTGATCGTAGCTGTGCTAAATTTAGCACATCTACGATCAGGCACACAGACATGCGGGTGGACGCCCAGCACATGGCTAGCCCGCCCCGCATGTCAATCCCCACCCCGTCGCAGAAGTACAAAAGCATCACACAGCAGCGATGCTTTTGTTCTTCAGGAGCAGCTCCCGGCCAGCACAGCTCCTGCGCGTTGGCCGGGAGCTACTCATCGCTGCCCGAGTCACAGCGGCTTTGTGTGACATCATGCAGCCTCCGCGGTCCGCCCCAGCACGGTCCGGCTACGCCTGCGTTGGCCGGATCGCGCCTCTTAAACGGCGTCTTAATGCCGTTGACCCGCCCCCTCCTGCCCAGCGACCGTCTCTGCCTATCAATCAGGCAGATTGATAGTCTCTGCCTATCAATCAGGCAGAGGCGATCGCTAGCTAAAAACAGCAGTCGCGCACTGGCATGCACCTGCGCACTGCTGTGCCGTCGCAAGCACAGTTCAGGCCTGATCGCTGCTGTGCGAACACGCACAGCACCGATCAGATCTGAATAAGCCCCTATATACGGGATTTGGTCATTAGGTCGACAACACTTAGGTCGACAGTCATTAGGTTGACAACTATTGGCCGACATGCATTAGGTCGACATGGAAAAATAAGAATTTACTTACCGATAATTCTATTTCTCATAGTCCGTAGTGGATGCTGGGGACTCCGTAAGGACCATGGGGAATAGCGGCTCCGCAGGAGACTGGGCACATCTAAAGAAAGCTTTAGGACTATCTGGTGTGCACTGGCTCCTCCCCCTATGACCCTCCTCCAAGCCTCAGTTAGGATACTGTGCCCGGACGAGCGTACACAATAAGGAAGGATTTTGAATCCCGGGTAAGACTCATACCAGCCACACCAATCACACCGTATAACCTGTGATCTGAACCCAGTTAACAGCATGATAACAGAGGAGCCTCTGAAAGATGGCTCACAACAATAATAACCCGATTTTTGTAACAATAACTATGTACAAGTATTGCAGACAATCCGCACTTGGGATGGGCGCCCAGCATCCACTACGGACTATGAGAAATAGAATTATCGGTAAGTAAATTCTTATTTTCTCTAACGTCCTAAGTGGATGCTGGGGACTCCGTAAGGACCATGGGGATTATACCAAAGCTCCCAAACGGGCGGGAGAGTGCGGATGACTCTGCAGCACCAAATGAGAGAACTCCAGGTCCTCCTCAGCCAGGATATCAATTTTGTATAATTTTACAAACGTATTTGCTCCTGACCAAGTAGCTGCTCGGCAAAGTTGTAAAGCCGAGACCCCTCGGGCAGCCGCCCAAGATGAGCCCACCTTCCTTGTGGAGTGGGCATTTACAGATTTTTGGCTGTGGCAGGCCTGCCACAGAATGTGCAAGCTGAATTGTACTACAAATCCAACGAGCAGTAGTCTGCTTAGAAGCAGGAGCACCCAGCTTGTTGGGTGCATACAGGATGAACAGCGAGTCAGATTTCCTGACTCCAGCCCTCCTGGAAACATATATTTTCAGGGCCCTGACAACGTCTAGCAACTTGGAGTCCTCCAAGTCCCTAGTAGCCGCAGGCACCACCAATAGGTTGGTTCAGGTGAAACGCTGAAACCACCTTAGGGAGAAACTGAGGACGAGTCCTCAATTCCGCCCTGTCCGAATGGAACATCAGATAAGGGCTATTTCAGGATAAAGCCGCCAATTCTGACACGCGCCTGGCCCAGGCCAGGGCCAACAGCATGACCACTTTCCATGTGAGATATTTTAACTCCACAGATTTAAGTGGTTCAAACCAATGTGACTTTTGGAACCCAAAACTACATTGAGAGCCCAAAGTGCCACTGGAGGCACAAAAGGAGGCTGTATATGCAGTACCCCTTTTACAAACGTCTGAACTTCAGGGACTGAAGCTAGTTCTTTTTGGAAGAAAATTGACAGGGCCGAAATTTGAACCTTAATGGACCCCAATTTCAGGCCCATAGACACTCCTGTTTGCAGGAAATGTAGGAATCGACCCAGTTGAATTTCCACCGTCGGGCCTTACTGGCCTCGCACCACGCAACATATTTTCGCCAATTGCGGTGATAATGTTTTTGCGGTTACATCCTTCCTGGCTTTGATCAGGATAGGGATGACTTCATCCGGAATGCCTTTTTTCCTTCAGGATCCGGCATTCAACCGCCATGCCGTCAAACGCAGCCGCGGTAAGTCTTGGAACAGACAGGGTCCTTGCTGGAGCAGGTCCCTTCTTAGAGGTAGAGGCCACGGATCCTCCGTGAGCATCTCTTGAAGTTCCGGTTTACCAAGTCCTTCTTGGCCAATCCGGAGCCACGAATATAGTGCTTACTCCTCTCCATCTTATCAATCTCAGTACCTTGGGTATGAGAGGCAGAGGAGGAAACACATACCCTGACTGGTACACCCACGGTGTTACCAGAGCGTCTACAGCTATTGCCTGAGGGTCCCTGGACCTGGCGCAATACCTGTCGAGTTTTTCCCAACGGTTTATAATCATGTGGAAGACTTCTGGGTGAAGTCCCCACTCTCCCGGGTGGAGGTCGTGCTGAGGAAGTCTGCTTCCCAGTTATCCACTCCCGGAATGAATACTGCTGACAGTGCTATCACATGATTTTCCGCCCAGCGAAGAATCTTTGCAGCTTCTGCCATTGCCCTCCTGCTTCTTGTGCCACCCTGTCTGTTTACGGGGGTGACTGCCGTGATGTTGTCCGACTGGATCAACACCGGCTGACCTTGAAGCAGAGGTCTTGCTAAGCTTAGAGCATTGTAAATGTCCCTTAGCTTCAGGATATTTATGTGAAGTGATGTCTCCAGGCTTGACCATAAGTCCTGGATATTCCTTCCCTGTGTGACTGCTCCCCAGCCTCGCAGGCTGGCATCCGTGGTTACCAGGACCCAGTCCTGAATGCCGAATCTGCGGCCCTCTAGAAGATGAGCACTCTGCAACCACCACAGGAGGGACCCCTTGTCCTTGGTGACAGGGTTATCCGCTGATGCATCTGAAGATGCGACCCGGACCATTTGTCCAGCAGGTCCCACTGGAAAGTTCTTGCGTGGAATCTGCCGAATGGGATTGCTTCGTAGGAAGCCACCATTTTACCCAGAACCCTTGTGCATTGATGCACTGAGACTTGGCTTGGTTTTAGGAGGTTCCTGACTAGCTCGGATAACTCCCTGGCTTTCTCCTCCGGGAGAAACACCTTTTTCTGGACTGTGTCCAGGATCATCCCTAGGAACAGAAGACAAGTCGTCGGAACCAGCTGCGATTTTGGAATATTGAGAATCCAACCGTGCTTCAGCAACACTACCTGAGATAGTGCTACACCGACCTCCAACTGTTCCCTGGATCTTACCCTTATCAGGGAATTGTCCAAGTAAGGGATAACTAAAATTCCCTTCCTTTGAAGGAATATCATCATTTCGGCCATTACCTTGGTAAAGACCCGGGGTGCCGTGGACCATCCATACGGCAGCATCTGAACTGATAGTGACAGTTCTGTACCATAAACCTGAGGTACCCTTGGTGAGAAGGGTAAATTTTGACATGAAGGTAAGCATCCTTGATGTCCCGAGACATCATGTAGTCCCCTTCTTCCAGGTTCGCAATCACTGCACTGAGTGACTCAATCTTGAATTTGAACCTCTGTATGTAAGTGTTCAAAGATTTTAGATTTAGATTTAGAATCGGTCTCACCAAGCCGTCCGGCTTCGGTACCACAACAGTGTGGAATAATACCCCGTTCCCTGTTGCAGGAGGGGTATCTTGATTATCACCTGCTGGGAATACAGCTTGTGAATGGCTTCCAAAACTGTCTCCCTGTCAGAAAGGAAACATCGGTAAAGCCGACTTTAGGAAACGGCGAGGGGGAGACGTCTCGAATTCTAATTTGTACCCCTGAGATATCACCTGAAGGATCCAGGGGTCTACTTGCGAGTGAGCCCACTGCGCGCTGAAATTCATTGAGACGGGCCCCCCACCGTGCCTGATTCTGCTTGTAAAGCCCCAGCGTATACTGAGGGCTTGGCAGAGGCGGGAGAGGGTTTCTGTTCCTGGGAACTGGCTGATTTCTGCAGCCTTTTTCCTCTCCCTCTGTCACGGGGCAGAAATGAGGAACCTTTTGCCCGCTTATCCACGAAAAGACTGCTCCTGATAATACGGCGTCTTCTCATGTTGAGAGGCGACCTGGGGTACAAACGTGGATTTCCCAGCTGTTGCCGTGGCCACCAGGTCTGAAAGACCGACCCCAAATAACTCCTCCCCTTAATAAGGCAATACTTCCAAATGCCGTTTGGAATACGCATCACCTGACCACTGACGTGTCCATAACCCTCTACTGGTAGAAATGGACAACGCACTTAGACTTGATGCCAGTCGGCAAATATTCCGCTGTGCATCACGCATATATAGAAATGCATCTTTCAAATGCTCTATAGGCAAAAATATACTGTCCCTATCTAGGGTATCAATATTTTCAGTCAGGGAATCCGACCACGCCAACCCAGCACTGCACATCCAGGCTGAGGCGATTGCTGGTCGCAGTATAACACCAGTATGTGTGTAAATACATTTTAGGATACCCTCCTGCTTTCTATCAGCAGGATCCTTAAGGGCGGCCATCTCAGGAGAGGATAGAGCCCTTACAAGCGTGTGAGCGCTTTATCCACCCTAGGGGGTGTTTCCCAACGCACCCTAACCTCTGGCGGGAAAGGATATAATGCCAATAACATTTTAGAAATTATCAGTTGTTATCGGGGGAAACCCACGCATCATCACACACCTCATTTAATTTCTCAGATTCAGGAAAACTACAGGTAGTTTTTCCTCACCGAACATAATACCCCTTTTTGGTGGTACTCGTATTATCAGAAATGTGTAAAACATTTTTCATTGCCTCAATCATGTAACGTGTGGCCCTACTGGAAGTCACATATGTCTCTTCACCGTCGACACTGGAGTCAGTATCCGTGTCGGCGTCTATATCTGCCATCTGAGGTAACGGGCGCTTTAGAGCCCCTGACGGCCTATGAGACGTCTGGACAGGCACAAGCTGAGTAGCCGGCTGTCTCATGTCAACCACTGTCTTTTATACAGAGCTGACACTGTCACGTAATTTCTTCCAACAGTTCATCCACTCAGGTGTCGACCCCCTAGGGGGTGACATCACTATTACAGGCAATCTGCTCCGTCTCCACATAATTTTTCTCCTCATACATGTCGACACAAAAGTACCGACATACAGCACACACACAGGGAATGCTCTGATAGAGGACAGGACCCCACTAGCCCTTTGGGGAGACAGAGGGAGAGTTTGCCAGCACACACCAGAGCGCTATATATATACAGGGATAACCTTATATAAGTGTTTTTCCCCTTATAGCTGCTGTATAGTTAATACTGCGCCTAATTTGTGCCCCCCTCTCTTTTTTAACCCTTTCTGTAGTGTAGTGACTGCAGGGGAGAGCCAGGGAGCTTCCCTCCAACGGAGCTGTGAGGGAAAATGGCGCCAGTGTGCTGAGGAGATAGGCTCCGCCCCCTTATCGGCGGCCTTATCTCCCGTTTTTTTTATGTATTTTGGCAGGGGTTAAATGCATCCATATAGCCCAGGAGCTATATGTGATGCATTTTTTGCCATCCAAGGTGTTTATTATTGCGTCTCAGGGCGCCCCCCCCAGCGCCCTGCACCCTCAGTGACCGGAGTGTGAAGTGTGCTGAGAGCAATGGCGCACAGCTGCAGTGCTGTGCGCTACCTTGTTGAAGACAGGACGTCTTCTGCCGCCGATTTTCCGGACCTCTTCTGCCTTCTGGCTCTGTAAGGGGGCCGGCGGCGCGGCTCTGGGACCCATCCAAGCTGGGCCTGTGATCGTCCCTCTGGAGCTAATGTCCAGTAGCCTAAGAAGCCCAATCCACTCTGCACGCAGGTGAGTTCGCTTCTTCTCCCCTTAGTCCCTCGATGCAGTGAGCCTGTTGCCAGCAGGTCTCACTGAAAATAAAAAACCTAAACTAAAACTTTCACTAAGAAGCTCAGGAGAGCCCCTAGTGTGCACCCTTCTCGTTCGGGCACAGAGATCTAACTGAGGCTTGGAGGAGGGTCATAGGGGGAGAAGCCAGTGCACACCAGATAGTCCTAAAGCTTTCTTTAGATGTGCCCAGTCTCCTGCGGAGCCGCTATTCCCCATGGTCCTTACGGAGTCCCCAGCATCCACTTAGGACGTTAGAGAAAAGAGGCGCAATGAGGTAGCTGTGTGACTAAGCTAAGCGACCCTAGTGGCCGACACAAACACCTGGCCCATCTAGGAGTGGCACTGCAGTGTCACGCAGGATGGCCCTTCAAAAAAATACTCCCCAAACAGCACATGACGCAAAGAAAAAAAGAGGCGCAATGAGGTAGCTGTGTGACTAAGCTAAGCGACCCTAGTGGCCGACACAAACACCTGGCCCATCTAGGAGTGGCACTGCAGTGTCACGCAGGATGGCCCTTCAAAAAAATACTCCCCAAACAGCACATGACGCAAAGAAAAATGAAAGAAAAAAGAGGTGCAAGATGGAATTGTCCTTGGGCCCTCCCACCCACCCTTATGTTGTATAAACAGGACATGCACACTTTAACGAACCCATCATTTCAGCGACAGGGTCTGCCACACGACTGTGACTGAAATGACTGGTTGGTTTGGGCCCCCACCAAAAAAGAAGCAATCAATCTCTCCTTGCACAAACTGGCTCTACGGAGGCAAGATGTCCACCTCATCATCATCGTCCGATTCATCACCCCTTTCACTGTGTACATCCCCCTCCTCACAGATTATTAATTCATCCCCACTGGAATCCACCATCTCAGGTCCCCGTGTACTTTCTGGAGGCAATTGCTGCTGGTGAATGTCTCCACGGAGGAATTGATTATAATTCATTTTAATGAACATCATCTTCTCCACATTTTCTGGAAGTAACCTCGTACGCCGATTGCTGACAAGGTGAGCGGCGGCACTAAACACTCTTTCGGAGTACACACTGGAGGGAGGGCAACTTAGGTAGAATAAAGCCAGTTTCTGCAAGGGCCTCCAAATTGCCTCTTTTTCCTGCCAGTATACGTACGGACTGTCTGACGTGCCTACTTGGATGCGGTCACTCATATAATCCTCCACCATTCTTTCAATTGTGACAGAATCATATGCAGTGACAGTAGACGACATGTCAGTAATCGTTGGCAGGTCCTTCAGTCCGGACCAGATGTCAGCACTCGCTCCAGACTGCCCTGCATCACCGCCAGCGGGTGGGCTCGGAATTCTTAGCCTTTTCCTTGCACCCCCAGTTGCGGGAGAATGTGAGGGAGGAGATGGTGACGGGTCACTTTCCGCTTGACTTGACAATTTTCTCACCAGCAGGTCTTTGAACCTCTGCAGACTTGTGTCTGCCGGAAAGAGAGATACAACGTAGGTTTTAAATCTAGGATCGAGCACGGTGGCCAAAATGTAGTGCTCTGATTTCAACAGATTGACCACCCGTGAATCCTGGTTAAGCGAATGAAGGGCTCCATCCACAAGTCCCACATGCCTAGCGGAATCGCTCTGTTTTAGCTCCTCCTTCAATGCCTCCAGCTTCTTCTGCAAAAGCCTGATGAGGGGAATGACCTGACTCAGGCTGGCAGTGTCTGAACTGACTTCACGTGTGGCAAGTTCAAAAGGTTGCAGAACCTTGCACAACGTTGAAATCATTCTCCACTGCGCTTGAGACAGGTGCATTCCACCTCCTTTGCCTATATCGTGGGCAGATGTATAGGCTTGAATGGCCTTTTGCTGCTCCTCCATCCTTTGAAGCATATAGAGGGTTGAATTCCACCTCGTTACCACCTCTTGCTTCAGATGATGGCAGGGCAGGTTCAGGTGTATTTGGTGGTGCTCCAGTCTTCTGTACGCGGTGCCTGTAAGCCGAAAGTGGCCCGCAATTCTTCTGGCCACCGACAGCATCTCTTGCACGCCCCTATCATTTTTTAAATAATTCTGCACCACCAAATTCAAGGTATGTGCAAAACATGGGACGTGCTGGAATTTGCCCAGATGTAATGCACGCACAATATTGCTGGCGTTGTCCGATGTCACAAATCCCCAGGAGAGTCCAATTGGGGTAAGCCATTCTGCGATGATCTTCCTCAGTTGCCGTAAGAGGTTTTCAGCTGTGTGCGTATTCTGGAAAGCGGTGATACAAAGCGTAGCCTGCCTAGGAACGAGTTGGCGTTTGCGAGATGCTGCTACTGGTGCCGCCGCTGCTGTTCTTGCTGCGGGAGGCAATACATCTACCCAGTGGGCTGTCACAGTCATGTAGTCCTGAGTCTGCCCTGCTCCACTTGTCCACATGTCCGTGGTTAAGTGGACATTGGGTACAACTGCATTTTTTAGGACACTGGTGACTCTTTTTCTGACATCTGTGTACATTCTCGGTATCGCCTGCCTAGAGAAATGGAACCTAGATGGTATTTGGTACCGGGGACACAGTACCTCAATCAAGTCTATAGTTGGCTCCGAAGTAACGATGGATACCGGAACCACATTTCTCACCGCCCAGGCTGCCAAGGCCTCAGTTATCCGCTTTGCAGCAGGATGACTGCTGTGATATTTCATCTTCCTCGCAAAGGACTGTTGGACAGTCAATTGCTTACTGGAAGTAGTACAAGTGGTCATCCGACTTCCCCTCTGGGATGACCATCGACTCCCAGCAGCAACAACAGCAGCGCCAGCAGCAGTAGGCGTTACACTCAAGGATGCATCGGAGGAATCCCAGGCAGGAGAGGACTCGTCAGACTTGCCAGTGACATGGCCTGCAGGACTATTGGCTTTCCTGGGTAAGGAGGAAATTGACACTGAGGGAGTTGGTGGTGTGGTTTGCGTGAGCTTGGTTACAAGAGGAAGGGATTTTCTGGTCAGTGGACTGCTTCCGCTGTCGCCCAAAGTTTTTGAACTTGTCACTGACTTATGATGAATGCGCTGCAGGTGACGTATAAGGGAGGATGTTCCGAGGTGGTTAACGTCCTTACCCCTACTTATTACAGCTTGACAAAGGCAACACACGGCTTGACACCTGTTTTCCGCATTTGTGTTGAAATAATTCCACACCGAAGAGCTGATTTTTTTTGTATTTTGACCAGGCATGTCAATGGCCATATTCCTCCCACGGACAACAGGTGTCTCCCCGTGTGCCTGACTTAAACAAACCACCTCACCATCAGAATCCTCCTTGTCAATTTCCTCCCCAGCGCCAGCAACACCCATATCCTCATCCTGGTGTACTTCAACAGTGACATCTTCAATTTGACTATCAGGAACTGGACTGCGGGTGCTCCTTCCAGCACTTGCAGGGGGCGTGCAAATGGTGGAAGGCGCAAGCTCTTCCCGTCCAGTGTTGGGAAGGTCAGGCATCGCAACCGACACAATTGGACTCTCCTTGGGGATTTGTGATTTCGAAGAACGCACAGTTCTTTGCTGTGCTTTTGCCAGCTTAAGTCTTTTCATTTTTCTAGCGAGAGGCTGAGTGCTTCCATCCTCATGTGAAGCTGAACCACAAGTCATGAACATAGGCCAGGGCCTCAGCCGTTCCTTGCCACTCCATGACGTAAATGGCATATTGGCAAGTTTACGCTTCTCCTCAGACGCTTTTAATTTTGATTTTTGGGTCATTTTTTTACTGATCTTTTGTGTTTTGGATTTTACATGCTCTGTACTATGACATTGGGCATCGGCCTTGGCAGACGACGTTGATGGCATTTCATCGTCTCGGCCATGACTAGTGGCAGCAGCTTCAGCACGAGGTGGAAGTGGATCTTGATCTTTCCCTATTTTTTTAACCTCCACATTTTTGTTCTCCATATTTTAATGCGCACAACTAAAAGACACCACAGGTATACAATGTAGATGGATGGATATACTACTGGTATACTTTATGTGTGACGACACAGAGGTAGGTACAGCAGTGGCCTACCGTACTGCTATATACAGTATTATGGACCTGGTGGACACTGTCAGCAGACTGCGTTTATAGTATAAAGAAAAAAAGACACCACAGGTATACAATGTAGATGGATGGATATACTACTAGTATACTTTATGTATGACGACGAGTGACGACACAGAGGTAGGTACAGCAGTGGCCTACCATACTGCTATATACAGTAATGGACCTGGTGGACTCTGTCAGCAGACTGCGTTTATAGTATAAAGAAAAAAAGACACCACAGGTATACAATGTAGATGGATGGATATATTACTAGTATACTTTATGTATGACGACGAGTGACGACACAGAGGTAGGTACAGCAGTGGCCTACCGTACTGCTATATACAGTATAATGGACCTGGTGGACACTGTCAGCAGACTGCGTTTATAGTATAAAAAAAAAAAAGACACCACAGGTATACAATGTAGATGGATGGATATACTACTAGTATACTTTATGTATGACGACGAGTGACGACACAGAAGTAGGTACAGCAGTGGCCTACCGTACTGCAATATACAGTATAATGGACCTGGTGGACACTGTCAGCAGACTGCGTTTATAGTATAAAGAAAAAAAGACACCACAGGTATACAATGTAGATGGATGGATATACTACTAGTATACTTTATGTATGACGATGAGTGACGACACAGAGGTAGGTACAGCAGTGGCCTACCGTACTGCTATATACAGTATAATGGACCTGGTGGACACTGTCAGCAGACTGCGTTTATAGTATAAAGAAAAAAAGACACCACAGGTATACAATGTAGATGGATGGATATACTACTAGTATACTTTATGTATGACGACGAGTGACGACACAGAGGTAGGTACAGCAGTGGCCTACCATACTGCTATATACAGTATTATGGACCTGGTGGACACTGTCAGCAGACTGCGTTTATAGTATAAAAAAAAGACACCACAGGTATACAATGTAGATGGATGGATATACTACTAGTATACTTTATGTATGACGACGAGTGACGACACAGAGGTAGGTACAGCAGTGGCCTACCGTACTGCTATATACAGTATAATGGACCTGGTGGACACTGTCAGCAGACTGCGTTTATAGTATAAAGAAAAAAAGACACCACAGGTATACAATGTAGATGGATGGATATACTACTAGTATACTTTATGTATGACGACGAGTGACGACACAGAGGTAGGTACAGCAGTGGCCTACCGTACTGCTATATACAGTATTATGGACCTGGTGGACACTGTCAGCAGACTGCGTTTATAGTATAAAAAAAAAAAGACACCACAGGTATACAATGTAGATGGATGGATATACTACTAGTATACTTTATGTATGACGACGAGTGACGACACAGAGGTAGGTACAGCAGTGGCCTACCGTACTGCAATATACAGTATAATGGACCCGGTGGACACTGTCAGCAGACTGCATTTATAGTATAAAGAAAAAAAGACACCACAGGTATACAATGTAGATGGAAGGATATACTACTAGTATACTTTATGTATGACGACGAGTGACGACACAGAGGTAGGTCCAGCAGTGGCCTACCGTACTGCTATATACAGTATAATGGACCTGGTGGACACTGTCAGCAGACTGCGTTTATAATATAAAAAAAAAAAGACACCACAGGTATACAATGTAGATGGATGGATATACTACTAGTATACTTTATGTATGACGACGAGTGACGACACAGAGGTAGGTACTGCAGTGGCCTACCGTACTGCTATTTACAGTATAATGGACCTGGTGGACACTGTCAGCAGACTGCGTTTATAGTATAAAGAAAAAAAGACACCACAGGAGTGTTTTTCAGGCAGACAAACGTATACTGGTGGTCACTGTCAGCAAAACTCTGCACTGTACTCCTGCTATAGCTGCTCCCCAGTGTCCCCCACAAGCAGTGTGAGCACTCAGCACAGTCAGATATATCATGCAGCACACTAAGGCTGAGCACAGATATGGTGTGGAGCGTTTTTTTCAGGCAGAGAACGGATAAAAAAAAACTAGCAAAACTCTGCACTGTACTCCTCCTGTCCTAACAGCTGCTCCCCAATCCTCCCCACAATAAGCTAAGCAATAGCAATAAATCAGATTAACTAACTACTAACTAAGGTTCTATAACTAAACGGAGAGGACGACAGCCACGTCCTCTCCCTATCAATCTCAATGCACGTGTGAAAATGGCGGCGACGCGCGGCTGCTTATATAGAATCAGAATCTCGCGAGAATCCGACAGCGGGATGATGACGTTCGGGCGCGCTCGGGTTAGCCGAGCAAGGCGGGAGGATCCGAGTCTGCTCGGACCCGTGTAAAAAGAGTGAAGTTCGGGGGGGTTCGGTTTCCGAGAAACCGAACCTGCTCATCACTAATTACTGTGCTGGACTGCTGTAAGCAGTGGCGGATCCAGGGTGGGGGCACTCGGGCCCGTGCCCCCCCTGTCATTTGTGGCCCCATCCGTCCCCCCCCTGGTTGTGTCACTGAGACACGCTGCCGCTCAGTCCAGCGGCAGCGTGTCTCAGCTGTCAGGAGGAGAGCACGGCTATCTGGCGGCGTGTTGCGGACTTCAAACCAGCCGCCGGTTCGTGAGCCAATCAGAGCTCGCGGACCGGCAGCCAATCAGGAGCCGCCGGTCCGCGAGCTCTGATTGGCTCACGAACTGGTGGCTAGTTTGAAGTCCTACACGCCGCCAGACATAGCCGTGCTCTCCTCCTGACACCCTCAGAGCCGGGCAGAGAAGCAGCAGCAGCAGCAGCGGTAAGCAGCTGCAGAACTGCTGTGGGGGCATTTGTATACCTGTTGTGGGGGCATTTGTATACCTGGCACTGTGAGGGCAATTGTATACCTGGCACTGTGGGGGCAATTGTTTACCTGGCACTGTAGGGGCAATTGTTTACCTGGCACTCTGGGGGCATTTGTATACCTGACACTGTGGGGGCATTTTTGGATCTGGCATTGTAGGGGCATTTTTGGATCTGGCACTGTGGGGGCATTTTTGGATCTGGCACTGTGGGGGCATTTGTGGATCAGGGACTGTGGGGGCATTTTTGGATCTGGCACTGTGGGGGCAATTGTGGATCTGGCACTGTGGGTGCAATTGTGGATTTGGCACTGCACTATTGGGGGCATATGTCTGTGTATCACGTCTCATTTTAATTGGCCACACTCACTAAATGACTGAGGGCATTACTACAGGTAAAATTACTACTGGGGGTAATACGGGCATTGCGTAAGGGGCACCACTACTATGGGGTCTATGTAAGGGGCACTACCAGTACAGTGGACATTGCATAATGAGCGCTACAACTGTGGGCATTGTATAAGAAGCGCCACCTCACATGCACCGAAGCCGCACGCAAATGTACTTCCCCTTCCATGGTGCCCCCCCTATCATTTTCTTCTGGATCCGCCCCTGGCTGTAAGCATTTATTATGTTGTAATTACTTTACAAAAACAAGCAACGTGGAAGTTGATCGTAGCTGTGCTAAATTTAGCACCGCTACGATCGCTCACACAGACATGCTAGCCCGCCCCGCATGTCTGGCCGGCACCCCCCACACAAGTACAAAAGCATCGCACAGCGGCAATGCTTTTGTACTTGAAGAGTAACTCCTGGCCAGCACAGCTGCTGCGGCTGGCCGGGAGTTACTCGTCGCTGCCCTGGGTTACAGCGGCTGCGTGTGACGTCACGCAGCAGATGCGGCCCGCCCCCCGCACGGTCCGGCCATGCCTGCGTTGGCTAGACCGCACCCCAAAAACGTCGGCCAAATGCAGCTGTGCCGCCCCCTCCCACCTAGCAACCGCATCTGCCTAATTGATCGCTAGGTAATGACTGCCTTCGGCCATCTGGCAGGCGCCTGCACTGCACAGTTCTCACCTGATCGTACCGCTGCGAACAACGGCAGTGTGCGATCGGGTCAGAATGACTGCAGTAGCAAATTTGTTAGCAGTTGGGCAAAACCATGTACACTGCAGGAAGGGCAGATATAACATGTGCAGAGAGAGTTAGATTTGGGAGGGGTGTGTTCAAACTGAAATCTAGATTGCAGTGTAAAAATAAAGCAGCCAGTATTTACTCTGCACAGAAACAATATAACTCACCCAAATCTAACTCTCTCTGCACGTGTTATATCTGCCACACCTGCAGTGCACATGGGGGGTCATTCCGACCTGTTCGCTCGCAGCAGTTTGTCGAATGGGCATGCGCGGCGCCCGCAATGCGCATGCGCGTCGTTGCCCAGCAACAGCTGTCGCCAGGCAACGACCAGAATTTAGAAGAAAGTGATCGCTAGTGCGATCGCAAGAAGATTAACAGTGGGAAGGCATTCCGTGGCGGATACTCACCGTTTTCCGGGCGTGGAGATCCGAGCGCAGGCGCGTCCAGGCATTTGGAGGGTAGTTGTCTGACATCAATTCCAGGACCTTCATCGCTGGATCTATCGCACAGGGTAAGTAACTGCAGGGCTAGTCTTGTTCTGCACAAAACTTTTTTAGCATTACAAGGCTGCACAAGCGTTCGCAACCCAGCTATGCTAAAATACACTCCCCCATAGGTGGGGTCTAGTTGATGTAGAGTAGAAAAAGTTGCTATGTGCGATCAACTCGGAATGACCCAAATGGTTTTGCACAACTGCTAACAAATTTGCTACTACGATCAGGTCTGAATTAGGCTTATGGTGTAGAGTGCACACAGCAGGGTGTAAATTGCACACAGCACCCTGAGTCCACGGGTGTCCACACTGCACAACCTGCACCAAAGACTATACCCACCTCTCTGCTGGCACTGCACCAGCAAGATGGCATCATTTTCCTTGAAATTAGCGCATGTGCAGGAGACTCTGGTACAGTGCTAGATCCTATTCAGTGTAGGGATGGCCATCAACCATCGATGATTCAAAATCATCAATGATTTATGGACATGTTAAAAAATGTTGCCATCGATGGGGGAGAACCAGATGGTTTCCTGCCATCGATGGTATAGGAACCACCCGATGGTTCTTCCCCCACCACCGTATAGAGTGCATAGACACGGAGCGTATCTCCGCCCCCCGACTCCAGTGAATTTGACAGTGAAACTGTTCACCATCCTGAGATAACATAGACCCCCAAATGTATTAAGCCTTAACAAGAGATAAATCAGAGATGCATAAGGATAGATAAATGACCCAGTACTACTACTGTACTGGGATATGCCCGATTCTTGTTCTGTTGGCATAGTCCCTGTAAAAAGGCACTCGTTCTCATGGCACAATGTATGAATCCTAACCAGAATTGGTGTTGTTTTTTACATATTTTCTTTACTTTTTATAAAGGTTTTTGAAACAAAAAAATGTGTAGAATGTTTTTGAAAAATGTAATATGGTTTATATTGTGTTATTGGCAGTGTTTTCAAAAACGCCAATTAGCGTTTTTAGTAGAGATGAGCGCCTGAAATTTTTCGGGTTTTGTGTTTTGGTTTTGGGTTCGGTTCCGCGGCCGTGTTTTGGGTTCGACCGCGTTTTGGCAAAACCTCACCGAATTTTTTTTGTCGGATTCGGGTGTGTTTTGGATTCGGGTGTTTTTTTCAAAAAACCCTAAAAAACAGCTTAAATCATAGAATTTGGGGGTCATTTTGATCCCATATTATTATTAACCTCAAAAACCATAATTTCCACTCATTTTCAGTCTATTCTGAATACCTCACACCTCACAATATTATTTTTAGTCCTAAAATTTGCACCGAGGTCGCTGGATGACTAAGCTAAGCGACCCTAGTGGCCGACACAAACACCTGGCCCATCTAGGAGTGGCACTGCAGTGTCACGCAGGATGGCCCTTCCAAAAAACACTCCCCAAACAGCACATGACGCAAAGAAAAAAAGAGGTGCAATGAGGTAGCTGTGTGACTAAGCTCAGCGACCCAAGTGCCCGACACAAACACCTGGCCCATCTAGGAGTGGCACTGCAGTGTCACGCAGGATGTCCCTTCCAAAAAACCCTCCCCAAACAGCACATGACGCAAAGAAAAAAAGAGGCGCAATGAGGTAGCTGTGTGAGTAAGATTAGCGACCCTAGTGGCCGACACAAACACCGGGCCCATCTAGGAGTGGCACTGCAGTGTCACGCAGGATGTCCCTTCCAAAAAACCCTCCCCAAACAGCACATGACGCAAAGAAAAATAAAAGAAAAAAGAGGTGCAAGATGGAATTGTCCTTGGGCCCTCCCACCCACCCTTATGTTGTATAAACAGGACATGCACACTTTAACCAACCCATCATTTCAGTGACAGGGTCTGCCACACGACTGTGACTGATATGACGGGTTGGTTTGGACCCCCCCCAAAAAAGAAGCAATTAATCTCTCCTTGCACAAACTGGCTCTACAGAGGCAAGATGTCCACCTCATCATCATCCTCCGATATATCACCGTGTACATCCCCCTCCTCACAGATTATCAATTCGTCCCCACTGGAATCCACCATCTCAGCTCCCTGTGTACTTTGTGGAGGCAATTGCTGCTGGTCAATGTCTCCACGGAGGAATTGATTATAATTCATTTTAATGAACATCATCTTCTCCACATTTTCTGGATGTAACCTCGTACGCCGATTGCTGACAAGGTGAGCGGCGGCACTAAACACTCTTTCGGAGTACACACTTGTGGGAGGGCAACTTAGGTAGAATAAAGCCAGTTTGTGCAAGGGCCTCCAAATTGCCTCTTTTTCCTGCCAGTATAAGTACGGACTGTCTGACGTGCCTACTTGGATGCGGTCACTCATATAATCCTCCACCATTCTTTCAATGTTGAGAGAATCATATGCAGTGACAGTAGACGACATGTCCGTAATCGTTGTCAGGTCCTTCAGTCCGGACCAGATGTCAGCATCAGCAGTCGCTCCAGACTGCCCTGCATCACCGCCAGTGGGTGGGCTCGGAATTCTGAGCCTTTTCCTCGCACCCCCAGTTGCGGGAGAATGTGAAGGAGGAGATGTTGACAGGTCGCGTTCCGCTTGACTTGACAATTTTGTCACCAGCAGGTCTTTGCACCCCAGCAGACTTGTGTCTGCCGGAAAGAGAGATCCAAGGTAGGTTTTAAATCTAGGATCGAGCACGGTGGCCAAAATGTAGTGCTCTGATTTCAACAGATTGACCACCCGTGAATCCTTGTTAAGCGAATTAAGGGCTGCATCCACAAGTCCCACATGCCTAGCGGAATCGCTCCCTTTTAGCTCCTTCTTCAATGCCTCCAGCTTCTTCTGCAAAAGCCTGATGAGGGGAATGACCTGACTCAGGCTGGCAGTGTCTGAACTGACTTCACGTGTGGCAAGTTCAAAGGGCATCAGAACCTTGCACAACGTTGAAATCATTCTCCACTGCACTTGAGACAGGTGCATTCCACCTCCTATATCGTGCTCAATTGTATAGGCTTGAATGGCCTTTTGCTGCTCCTCCAACCTCTGAAGCATATAGAGGGTTGAATTCCACCTCGTTACCACTTCTTGCTTCAGATGATGGCAGGGCAGGTTCAGTAGTTTTTGGTGGTGCTCCAGTCTTCTGTACGTGGTGCCTGTACGCCGAAAGTGTCCCGCAATTCTTCTGGCCACCGACAGCATCTCTTGCACGCCCCTGTCGTTTTTTAAAAAATTCTGCACCACCAAATTCAAGGTATGTGCAAAACATGGGACGTGCTGGAATTTGCCCATATTTAATGCACACACAATATTGCTGGCGTTGTCCGATGCCACAAATCCACAGGAGAGTCCAATTGGGGTAAGCCATTCTGCGATGATCTTCCTCAGTTGCCGTAAGAGGTTTTTAGCTGTGTGCGTATTCTGGAAAGCGGTGATACAAAGCGTAGCCTGCCTAGGAAAGAGTTGGCGTTTGCGAGATGCTGCTACTGGTGCCGCCGCTGCTGTTCTTGCGGCGGGAGTCCATACATCTACCCAGTGGGCTGTCACAGTCATATAGTCCTGACCCTGCCCTGCTCCACTTGTCCACATGTCCGTGGTTAAGTGGACATTGGGTACAACTGCATTTTTTAGGACACTGGTGAGTCTTTTTCTGACGTCCGTGTACATTCTCGGTATCGCCTGCCTACAGAAGTGGAACCTAGATGGTATTTGGTAACGGGGGCACACTGCCTCAATAAATTGTCTAGTTCCCTGTGAACTAACGGCGGATACCGGACGCACGTCTAACACCAACATAGTTGTCAAGGACTCAGTTATCTGCTTTGCAACAGGATGACTGCTGTGATATTTCATCTTCCTCGCAAAGGACTGTTGGACAGTCAATTGCTTACTGGAAGTAGTACAAGTGGGCTTACGACTTCCCCTCTGGGATGACCATCGACTCCCAGCAGCAACAACAGCAGCGCCAGCAGCAGTAGGCGTTACACGCAAGGATGCATCGGAGGAATCCCAGGCAGGAGAGGACTCGTCAGAATTGCCAGTGACATGGCCTGCAGGACTATTGGCATTCCTGGGGAAGGAGGAAATTGACACTGAGGGAATTGGTGGGGTGGTTTGCGTGAGCTTGGTTACAAGAGGAAGGGATTTACTGGTCAGTGGACTGCTTCCGCTGTCGGCCCAAGTTTTTGAACTTGTCACTGACTTATTATGAATGCGCTGCAGGTGACGTATAAGGGAGGATGTTCCGAGGTGGTTAACGTCCTTACCCCTACTTATTACAGCTTGACAAAGGGAACACACGGCTTGACACCTGTTGTCCGCATTTCTGGTGAAATACTTCCACACCGAAGAGCTGATTTTTTTGGTATTTTCACCAGGCATGTCAACGGCCCTATTCCTCCCACGGACAACAGGTGTCTCCCCGGGTGCCTGACTTAAACAAACCACCTCACCATCAGAATCCTCCTGGTCAATTTCCTCCCCAGCGCCAGCAACACCCATATCCTCCTCATCCTGGTGTACTTCAACACTGACATCTTCAATCTGACTATCAGGAACTGGACTGCGGGTGCTCCTTCCAGCACTTGCAGGGGGCGTGCAAATGGTGGAAGGCGCATGCTCTTCACGTCCAGTGTTGGGAAGGTCAGGCATCGCAACCGACACAATTGGACTCTCCTTGTGGATTTGGGATTTCGAAGAACGCACAGTTCTTTGCGGTGCTACTGCTTTTGCCAGCTTGAGTCTTTTCATTTTTCTAGCGAGAGGCTGAGTGCCTCCATCCTCATGTGAAGCTGAACCACTAGCCATGAACATAGGCCAGGGCCTCAGCCGTTCCTTGCCACTCCGTGTGGTAAATGGCATATTGGCAAGTTTACGCTTCTCCTCCGACAATTTTATTTTAGGTTTTGGAGTCCTTTTTTTACTGATATTTGGTGTTTTGGATTTTACATGCTCTGTACTATGACATTGGGCATCGGCCTTGGCAGACGACGTTGCTGGCATTTCATCGTCTCGGCCATGACTAGTGGCAGCAGCTTCAGCACGAGGTGGAAGTGGATCTTGATCTTTCCCTAATTTTGGAACCTCAACATTTTTGTTCTCCATATTTTAATAGGCACAACTAAAAGGCACCTCAGGTAAACAATGGAGATGGATGGATACTAGTATACAATTATGGATGGACTGCCGAGTGCCGACACAGAGGTAGCTACTGCCGTGGACTAACGTACTGTACTGTGTCTGCTGCTAATATAGACTGGTTGATAAAGAGATGTAGTAGTAGTATGTATGTATAAAGAAGAAAGAAAAAAAAACCACGGGTAGGTGGTATACAATTATGGACGGACTGCCGAGTGCCGACACAGAGGTAGCTACAGCCGTGGACTACCGTACTGTACTGTGTCTGCTGCTAATATAGACTGGTTGATAAAGAGATGTAGTAGTAGTATGTATGTATAAAGAAGAAAGAAAAAAAAACCTCGGGTAGGTGGTATACAATTATGGACGGACTTCCCAGTGCCGACACAGAGGTAGCTACAGCCGTGGACTACCGTACTGTACTGTGTCTGCTGCTAATATAGACTGGTTGATAAAGAGATGTAGTAGTAGTATGTATGTATAAAGAAGAAAGGAAAAAAAACCACGGGTAGGTGGTATACAATTATGGACGGACTGCCGAGTGCCGACACAGAGGTAGCTACAGCCGTGGACTACCGTACTGTACTGTGTCTGCTGCTAATATAGACTGGTTGATAAAGAGATGTAGTAGTAGTATGTATGTATAAAGAAGAAAGAAAAAAAAACCACGGGTAGGTGGTATACAATTATGGACGGACTGCCCAGTGCCGACACAGAGGTAGCTACAGCCGTGGACTACCGTACTGTACTGTGTCTGCTGCTAATATAGACTGGTTGATAAAGAGATGTAGTAGCAGTATGTATGTATAAAGAAGAAAGAAAAAAAAACCACGGGTAGGTGGTATACAATTATGGACGGACTGCCCAGTGCCGACACAGAGGTAGCTACAACCGTGGACTACCGTACTGTACTGTGTCTGCTGCTAATATAGACTGGTTGATAAAGAGATATAGTAGTAGTATGTATGTATAAAGAAGAAAGAAAAAAAAACCACGGGTAGGTGGTATACAATTATGGACGGACTGCCGAGTGCCGACACAGAGGTAGCTACAGCCGTGGACTACCGTACTGTACTGTGTCTGCTGCTAATATAGACTGGTTGATAAAGAGATGTAGTAGTAGTATGTATGTATAAAGAAGAAAGAAAAAAAAACCACGGGTAGGTGGTATACAATTATGGACGGACTGCCCAGTGCCGACACAGAGGTAGCTACAGCCGTGGACTACCGTACTGTACTGTGTCTGCTGCTAATATAGACTGGTTGATAAAGAGATGTAGTAGTAGTATGTATGTATAAAGAAGAAAGAAAAAAAACCACGGGTAGGTGGTATACAATTATGGACGGACTGCCGAGTGCCGACACAGAGGTAGCTACAGCCGTGGACTACCGTACTGTACTGTGTCTGCTGCTAATATAGACTGGTTAATAAAGAGATGTAGTAGTAGTATGTATGTATAAAGAAGAAAGAAAAAAAAACCACGGGTAGGTGGTATACAATTATGGACGGACTGCCCAGTGCCGACACAGAGGTAGCTACAGCCGTGGACTACCGTACTGTACTGTGTCTGCTGCTAATATAGACTGGTTGATAAAAAGATGTAGTAGTAGTAGTATGTATGTATAAAGAAGAAAGAAAAAAAAACCACGGGTAGGTGGTATACAATTATGGACGGACTGCCCAGTGCCGACACAGAGGTAGCTACAGCCGTGGACTACCGTACTGTACTGTGTCTGCTGCTAATATAGACTGGTTGATAAAGAGATGTAGTAGTAGTAGTATGTATGTATAAAGAAGAAAGAAAAAAAAACCACGGGTAGGTGGTATACAATTATGGACGGACTGCCCAGTGCCGACACAGAGGTAGCTACAGCCGTGGACTACCGTACTGTACTGTGTCTGCTGCTAATATAGACTGGTTGATAAAGAGATGTAGTAGTAGTATGTATGTATAAAGAAGAAAGAAAAAAAAACCACGGGTAGGTGGTATACAATTATGGACGGACTGCCCAGTGCCGACACAGAGGTAGCTACAGCCGTGGACTACCGTACTGTACTGTGTCTGCTGCTAATATAGACTGGTTGATAAAGAGATGTAGTAGTAGTAGTATGTATGTATAAAGAAGAAAGAAAAAAAAACCACGGGTAGGTGGTATACAATTATGGACGGACTGCTGAGTGCCGACACAGAGGTAGCTACAGCCGTGGACTACTGTACTGTACTGTGTCTGCTGCTAATATAGACTGGTTGATAAAGAGATGTAGTAGTATGTATGTATGTATAAAGAAGAAAGAAAAAAAAACCACGGGTAGGTGGTATACAATTATGGACGGACTGCCGAGTGCCGACACAGAGGTAGCTACAGCCGTGAACTACCGTACTGTGTCTGCTGCGACTGGATGATAAATAATGATATAAAAAAAATATATATATATCACTACTGCAGCCGGACAGGTATATATTATATAATGACGGACCTGCTGGACACTGTCTGTCAGCAGAATGAGTTTTTTATAGAATAAAAAAAAAACACCACACAAGTGAAGTCACACGACGAGTGTTTAACTTTTTCAGGCAATCACAATATAGTATACTATACTACTAACTATACTGGTGGTCAGTGTGGTCAGGTCACTGGTCAGTCACACTGGCAGTGGCACTCCTGCAGCAAAAGTGTGCACTGTTTAATTTTAATAATAATATGTACTCCTGGCTCCTGCTATAACCTATAACTGGCACTGCAGTGCTCCCCAGTCTCCCCCACAATTATAAGATGTGTGAGCTGAGCACAGTCAGATACGAGTGTTTAACTTTTTCAGGCAATCACAATATAGTATACTATACTACTAACTATACTGGTGGTCAGTGTGGTCAGGTCACTGGTCAGTCACACTGGCAGTGGCACTCCTGCAGCAAAAGTGTGCACTGTTTAATTTTAATAATAATATGTACTCCTGGCTCCTGCTATAACCTATAACTGGCACTGCAGTGCTCCCCAGTCTCCCCCACAATTATAAGATGTGTGAGCTGAGCACAGTCAGATATA